>NW_005187703.1:348214-352048 GCF_000239375.1 Pundamilia nyererei | reverse complement strand
TAAACCGCCCGCAGGGGCGTGCTGGGTGTTTTTGGTGTTTATATTATCTTAATTCAATAAGCACAAATCAGAGCTGGATATAAAAAGCAAACAAAAAAAACACTTAAAGAAGGAATGCTGCATGGGCTCGGTGAGATTTACAGAAGAAGAAACTAGATATGTTCCAATGGGAACACAAATGAGTTTTTAGACCAGCTGAGCATACACCAGTTAAGTAAACTTTTTATTAAATCATATGAGGGGTTACAAATGCATCAAAAATGAAATAAAAGTGCAAAACGTGGGACCTCACCCTGGCCCGATACTCAGAGATGAAACCACACCCATCTGAATTCCAGAATGGGACACAGACAGAGAAACTTTGTGACACTTTCTGCTGCAGTACATGTCTCTGACACACACACACACACACACACACACACACACACACACACACACATGCACACAGTGATGGGCGTGTGCAGCTACAGCTCATCAGGGACAGGGGTGTGCCACTTTTCAGGTTTAAGCAAACATGCTCACTTACACATCTATTCCTATTGTCACAGACACACTGAAGCACTTCAAAACTCTGCTCCACCCTTTGCTGCTTCGCATTATTCAAATAGTCTGTTGGAAACCAGGTGACTCCACCCTGCCCTTAAATATGTGGTCCTCTCTGTAAACATTCCTCCTGTCTCCATTAGTGTAATGATCAGCATCAGATTAGCACATCAGGCAACATAGCAACACAATGACAAATATGTGTTTTATTAATGTGATGAAACTATATTAGTAAATGGTAATATAAACTGTGACTCCCTTACTCCCTTTATGCTCCTCCTCTGTGGGGAAAGCTGCAGTGCTGTGACAGCTTATGGACATCTACATTCGTACTGGTGTTGTGCCAAAAAGGCACTGGTGGTGCTGCATAAATGACATGTTTTTGCCTCTTTCATCACTTTGTATGCAATAACACCTGGTGATTGATGCACTTTTAGGACTGCCTTTCACATGTTACCTTTTAGGCTTAGATGTGACTTGGAATAATGACTCCTCTCGAATGTGTCAAAGCAAAGGTAACGAGCATGTTTGGAGTAGAAATGATAGATATTTGTGTTAAAATGTGGGGAGTGAATGTGAAAGTTATCAGAAAAATAAACACTTAAGAAAAGTACAGATACCTGAAAATTTGACTGTACAGTAACAAAGTATTTGTACTTCATCACTTCCCACCTCTACACTTGCCCAAGGATACTTTGGCAGGCCAACTGATGCAGCCAAGGATTGAACTGCCAACCTCCTGAGTAGCAGATGGCCCTCTCAAACTAAAGCTACTCAGCTCTCATTTTAAACATACAACAGTGAAAGTCTCTTTCCTTTCACTCCAAAGCTAAACACCAATTGCATCCATCTTTTACTTTACTGCCATCTTGTGGCTGCAAGCAGTGCTTAGAAGTAAAGCTGCGTCTGTGAAGCTTCTCAAGCTGACTTTGGTTTGTAATCCTCTGGTCTCTGACAGGGGCTGATGGGAGACTACTGTGCAGTGCATGACAAGCTGGCACTGGCTCTACTTTCACAGCTCTGAGATCAGTTATTATCTGTGCTTTGTGTGCAAACAGGACTAGCATTAGCAAAGAAACAAGCTTGGCCAACATGTGTGATGTAGAGGAGTGACAGTGCAGTGTAAAAACTTTATTTGTTTAGCACATTAACAAAGAAAGCCTTGATGATGGAGACGGGCACTCCTGTTTACTCACACAGACAAAGGTGAGCAGGGACGCCTGTAGCAGCGCTTCCAGATTAGCCTCTATGACAAATCACTCGACTGACTGACTGTACGCCACTGCCTTTAACCAGCGTTTGTGCTAATATACCACCTTCATTTTGAATTAATATTTTGAATCATCCACTTTTTTACAGTTAGCCATGTCACACAGTGCCCAGCTTTGTGTTGTTAATGTATCTCAATATGCTTTAAAAAGTGAAGAAAGAGGCCATTTGTGTGTCTGCTCAGCTTTCTGTCAGACTCACCACATACTCCCAGTCTGCTCTCAGTCAAAACACAAGTCTTTATAGGATTTCTCATATTTCTTCACATTCTGTTGATAATTGCAGCTGTTTTTTAACTGACTCTAAGAACCTCATATAACTTTTAATAAGACAGTGTAATGAAGGAAACAGTTTGCTTACTTGTATTTCAGCTGCTGTCCTACTGCCGTAAATCCTTTAGGTGTCACGAACAGGTCATCTGCCACCATCTCACCCTATCCCAGCATCCTCTGTCACACCAGCCCTCTGAATGTCCTCCTTCATTACATCCATGAGTCTTATCTGAGATTTTCTTCCTGCCTAGCAGCTCCATCTTCATCATCCTTTGTCTGATGTACCCCCTCTCCCCCCTCTTCACACGTCCAAACTATCTCAGCCTCGCCATTCTAACTTTGCCTCTAAATATCTCAACCTGAGCTGTCCCTCTGATGGACTCATTTCTAATCCTATCCATCATGCTCACTCCCGCCTCTTACCTTCCCTTTCCTTCTTGCTGCTATCCTTTAGCCATCTCCACCCACTCCACCCTGCCTACGTTCCCTTATTCACGTCTCTTGTGCACTGTCTGTTGCTTTGGATTATCTCAGGCTTTTAAACGTATCCAAATTATTCACTACCTGTGCTCTTTGCTGGTACATCTGTCTCCCTCTCATGTATTCTGCCTTGCTTCTACGGACCTTCAACTAGTTTTATTCACTCAAACACAGGGCGAGGGAGTGAGCGTGGTAAGCTGTGAACAGAGGGAGAGTGTGGTTAGAGATGATGCAGGGGGAGCTAGACTGGAGAGGTGATATTGGAGTCTTACTTGGCAGGTGAAGCGTAAAAGGCTCTGGGGCAGGTGAATAGCCAGGTGAGCTCCTAGAGTGCTGAGCAAGTGAGATGATTCCAGCCTTGTTTTTCCAGAGATCCACAAGAGACGGTGTCAGGAGGACATGCAGGTGGAAATGGTGAATGGTGTGAACCTGAGAGGTGAAGAATCAGCAACAAAACCAGAGTCCTGCTGTGGACAACAGCATTCAGAGGATCTTGAGCTGCAGGTGAGTGGTGATGGTAGGACGAGGTGACTAAAAGCACAAAGAAACTGAGGTAAGTACGAGACTTTAACGAGGAGCATGAACCGATGAGGCCTTTTACAAGCGATGCAACGTCTGACACTGAAGCCCAGAGGCCTGTGTAGAGTAAAGGGGTTCATACGTATGGTTCTTCATATTGTTCTACTATCTGTAGTGTTCTTTCTCAGCATGAAGCCATACTGCTGCTTACTGATCATGACTTGTGTTCTGAACTGCCTCTCCCAGATCGCAGATGCAATTCCACTCACTCCATCTGTCCTTTTGCATTTCTTGTCCTTGATACAATGCCTCTTCATCTCTGCTCTCTTCACCAGTCCATTGAAGTCTGCTCCAATCATCACTGACCACTCCCCCTTAGAATATATAGGCTTGTGGGCCCTCCATGGCTGGGAATATCGGGAAAAACACTTGGAACACACAGCGCAACACAACAAGGAACACATCCAAACAGAGGCTTTTAAGATACAGCATGACCTAAACAGGGAAATGAGACAAAAGCATTAAATAGGGAGTGCTGAGGGAACAGACTAAAAATGCAACTGCAATAGGAAACAACATACAAAACTCAAACAATAAACTAGAGAACTTCTGGGAAAGTATAAAAAAGCAAGGAATACAAACAGCCTCATATATAAAAAAGTTTTCAGTTTCATTCAACTTTATTTACACAGCGCCAAATCACAACAACAGTCGCTTCAAGGTGCTTTACATTATACAGTAGACCCTACAA
>NW_005187703.1:334177-345821 GCF_000239375.1 Pundamilia nyererei | reverse complement strand
CCTGTGGAACTCCAAAAAAGAAACATATCAATTTGCAGCCCCTGTTTCTTTCAGTCAAAACTAAAATGGAGCATGACTGCAAGAGACACATCAAGAAAATATCAAGGCGCCTTCTCAGGAAATACAAACTGGATATAGATATTTGTGTGTGTGTGTGTGTGTGTGTGTGTGTGTGTGTGTGTGTGTGTGTGTGTGTGTGTGTGTGTGTGTGAGAGAGAGAGGGTGAGAGAACGAGACCCCTAAAGCCCTGCTAGCATGGGTAAATCCCTGCAGTCAGGAAACTGCTGCTCTGTCAGTTCACAGCACTAAGCCTTGCAGAGCCATTAGTGCTCACAGTCACAGTGTGTGTCCAAACCAGCAGCACACACACACACACACACACACACACACACACACACACACACACACATCTCATGGTGCATTCTCATCAATAAGAAGCTTCACTTTGCATTAGTTCTGTTTCTGTTACCAAATACTCACATTACTAATTACAGCACAAAAACCAATGAGGTTACTTTTCAAAGATAACAAAATGTAAAAACAGAACAACAAATGCAGCTGGAGTCCTAATGCAAACGAGCGTTATCAGTGGTTCTCCCCTGAGTCACCCTGCAGTCTAAAGGAGACCTACTCACCAACCAAACACAGGGTCACCAAACAAAGCAGCATCAACAATGAGGCGCTCGCTTTGTAATGCATGCTGTGAGTAACTCGCTCTCGCAAGTTTAATCCATATCAATACTGAGTTTCTGTGTCTTACTATTAATTTGTAAAATAAACAAGCTTTGTTAAATAAATTTGTACAATTCTTTTTGTAAGACTAGCTCATTAAGTTTTATTTGATGCTGCACGAGGGCAGGCCTGCAAATCTCACTGCTCTTTTTCCAACTCTGGGGACAGACAGAAGGAAGAAATCTTGGAACCAAAGACAAAACTTCCCACACGTTTTAAAGAGCCAGCAGGTAGAATGGGAGCAGAGCAGGAGCATCCTTATAATAAGAAAGTACCAGTGACCAAGTCTATGACAAAGCAGAACATCCATACATCTTTTAATGGTAAATGGACTGACTCTTATGCAGCACTTTTCTACTCTCCAGGAGAAATCAAAGTGCTTTACACAACAAGCCTCACTCATACAAGCACGCTGCACGCTGATCAGGTGTGAAAGCTGCGCTCTCTCTGGGATTTTACTCACCATGGGGCTTTTTGGACGCTTCATCAATGTTTCTTTTTTGTTACAATGTCTTATATTGTAGAGTGATTTCATTAAATGTTGCCATTGTTGTGCTTCAAGTTGTAAGCCTTGTCCTAAACAGCATGATCGAAGACATTCCCTTGTTTCTGTTCCCCTCCCCAGCGTGTCAGATGGTATAGTGATGTTTAACTTCCTGCCCTTTATGACCTCAACTGTACTACTCGTTCTTGAGTGAGTGTCTGTTTATCCAGCAGTTTCAGGAATATCTCTCTGACATTAAACTGCACTGACCATGTCTCCCAGTACGAGTCTTTAACAGAGTAATGAATGACTTTGCCTTTGTAGGTTTGATATGGCACAATAGAGCTTCTAATTTACAGTAAATTCTCTGTAGAAATAACTTTGGAACTGTTATTAGGATAGTATGCAACTATAAAAATGGACAGTAGACACATGTATTTGATGAGCTGTCAGTTTAAGAAAATGACAGTAAAAGAAGAATTTAGAAAGATGTTGCAGCTAACTGCACTTTGTGCTAGAAGAACAAGAGGGAACCCAAAGTTACCTCTAAATCTGCGCTGTCATCAACAGAAATTAAACCTGACTTTTCAGGTTAAGCCTCTGGGGTCCAGGGTATCATTGGCCACTTTTCACTACTTTGTATTTCACCTTTAAATTTTCTTCTCGTGCCTTCTGTGGCATCATTCTTTTCAGCACAATCTCACGTCTGAACTTACAGTAATGTTTTCATTGACATACTGTACTAACACAATTGATCTGAAATCACATAAAAATATGAAAACTGAGTAGGAGAAAGTTCTATTTTTACTGTAAAAACCGCAGACATGTTTATTGAATTATTTTCATAACTTGAAATGCAAATATAAATTGTAGATTAAGTTAGAAATAAAGTTATATTTAACCATTTACCTAAAAATAATACATCTGGCATTTTTTGTACAGCTATTTAAAAATACTACTAACACTAAAATTAGAGAACAATTAGTTGTCACAATAAGATGCCCCACAAATTATTTGTGCCAGTGCAAAAAATAGTTTGTCGGCCACAAGACAGAGGAGAACAGCACAGGAGTAAAGCTGCTGCATCAGTCCAGTGTTTCCACTGCCGTCTGCCTTTGGTGGCTTTCCTCATTGTTTTTGTGACAGGTTGAAGGACTACTGCATATAAAACTGTTCAGTTAATACTAATTCATATCTGTTGATATAAGGACGAAAATAATGTAAATATGGTAAGAAAATGATTAAGAGTTTATTATTTTTCATGTTATATTAATGGCTTTCATGTTACTTAAGAGAACTACAATCTATACATCAGTGATCGGCTAGTAAGCCTTTTCTGGGATCGATTAGTAGTGTCTCTGTTCTCCACTAGGGGGCTTTCGCGCGTTCTCCTCACTGCAATAAACGACTGCATGAGAGACGCAAGTCATAATCTCGTGATTCTTTTCCCCTGTTTTCAGGGGTGTAACATTTTGACACACAAAGTTCATGACTACACTACACACTAACTACATGCTAAACGTCACAAATCTCTCACAACTCAAAAGTCGCTGTCGATATCGCTCTCTCGCAACCGTCCCAAAACGTTCCCCTCTTCCTAAATAACCAAATCACAGGTGCTGCCAAATCATGGTACATTTACACCAATAGCTGCCCCCAGAGGGTGAATAACACTCACGCAATCAATCCCCAGTGTAAGATGTGAAAAGGCTCTGGGCTGAACCATTTTAAGTGGTGGGGGGTGCTATCTTATTTTAACGAACAACACTGACATATGCAAAACTAGGGTGGCACATGCTGCCCCTGTAGATCCGCCCCTGTGAGGAGGGGTGCCACATGCTGTGACATAATGGCAAACCCTGAAAACTGAGCCGAACCATGCCGAGTCGATCTGAGTAGGTACTAATGGGCTGTAAGTCACAGTCAGACTAAACAACACACAGACATGTGTACTTTTCTTTATTTTAACTCAGATTGCACATGTGCACCACTGAACATTGTATCCTTCACCCCTCCTCCAGCAGAGCAGCCCTAAGGGGTGGTGAAGCTTAATGTCACATGTTTACTTCAGCTACACTGCAGTGGTCAGCTTTGGTCTCAAGAGTCCACAAAAGTCTGGGGGGGGCTATCCTGGTGGTCCTTTTCCTGAGAGCAGCGGTATTCTTTGTTCTGCCCTCCCACTGGCATCGTTCTGCTCATTTTTCTATTATCAGCTGATAGGAGCTGGAGCCACGTGGCTGGGGCACATCGAATGCTGCAGCTGCTCCTGTAGCTCAGGGAGAATCAATATTTATGTGGAACTAAAGTATTGAAGCTGAACAGAATCTAGAGTTATGCTGAGGTGAAGATGTGGTCTTGTGTGGAATGAGACAGAATGAACTCCCAGCTGGAGGATGCTGCGTGGATGCTGCGTGGCTGTCACTGCTGCTGCGGCTCAGTCTTGGCCCGCGCTCTGCTCGTCAGCCTGGTCAGGAAGCAGAAGCTGAAGTGGAACTGCAGCACGTCGCACACTTTGGACCAGAAGTGTCCGGTGAAGCGCTGGAACAGGCGGTACTGAGCCAGGTGGTGATCCAGCAGCTTCAGGAGCACGAAGCCTGCACACGACAGCAAAGCCAGCACGAGGTGTCTGCGCGTGCGCACATCTCCGTGCGTCCGCTGCACGTCAACCCCTTTGTACACCGCAAAGAGCACGTGACCTGCGAGCGCCGCGTCGAAGCCGCGTCGGTGTGCGATCGCCAGTCCGTAGCTGAGAACGGAGCCGAGCTCGAGCGTCGCCGCGTGCGACGCGCGCCATTCGGTCCGCCTCTCGATAAAGTCGATCCACACCGGCACCCACGCGAAGATCGGTAAAGTCAGCCACTGGTCGAGAACGGCTGGAGCGCGCCGCAGCATGGCCAGGCGCGTCCACTGTACGGGGCCGTAAAAGACGGCCATGAGGGCGAACACGTGCCTCAGGTAGCGGGCGCGCTCCGACTCAGCGTCGTCCCCGCGCCACAGCAGCCAGTACAGCCCCACGCACACGTAACCCACATTGACCACGCAGTTACAGGGCATCGCCAAGAACGCGGGCAGACCGTCGACCCGCCTCTCCGCGTAGTGTTCGGAACTCAGGTCCACGTCAACGTCCGCGAACAGCCCGGTGTTCACCAGGCCGACACACAGCAGGAAGCCCACGGACACATGCACCACGGCCCGCCTCATCATCTCCGGACCTCCGCTCCGAGACTGGAACCAAAGGTCTTAGGTGTTTTTCCGCGTTTCAAAATCACGTGGTACAGAAACTGAAGGCTTGGATTGGCTGCCTTGATCTGGGCATGAGGCCGGCAGCCTCGAAACAAGCAGATGTTTAACACTGTCACGAGCGTCAGAAGCGCAGATCTGGCAAACACTGCTCCAGGCGTGGGTCAAAACACCCAGGCCACGTGACCACGACCAGACAAGGGTTAGGTTCCTGCTTCTTGTAGAGCCAGGCGCAAGGATTCACTGTTTATTATCCAGAGTCATTTGGCCTCGTCAGCACTGAATGACAGCTTTGGAAGGAAAACAGTATCCTCAATATCTCATTATTATTTTTGATGTGGACTGTGAAGAGTCAATAAACATTATATGGATATATCAATAACAGATAAATATCTTATTCTAATGATTACTGCGAGAACGTGAGACAGACAGAGACTGCTGGGCGATCTCCATTCACTCCTATTAGCAGAGAGAGAGAGAGAGCCACACACTGCTTTCAACATCAAATGTTATTTGGTGCTCCAGCTGGTGATGTGCAGATCAATACTGAAATATCGATTCCTCTGATACCAGTCATTTATGTTCTAGAATCGATTCTCACATTAAAATATCGATATTTTAGTAAATTTGTAGTTTATCATTAACAGGAACACAGCGGAAAGAAACTATAACATTCGGATTGTCTGCATTGGAAGGAACTACGTCCTCTTCCACCTTTCATAGTCATGTGTGAAACACGGCTGTATAACTGTGTGGCAGCCTCTGGCGTGCGCACTCACAACAATGGCTGAGTGTAAACGGAGTCATGTGTGGACGTGTTTTACCTCCACAAACAGCCGAGACGCGGTTTGTGATACATGTGGCAAGAAAGTGAGGTGTTGTGGCAACACCGCTGACCTCGTCAAACACCTCACAGTAAATCATATCACAGAATAAGACGAGCGTATGCTGAGGCGAACTGAAGAGGAGGACAGGGACAGGTGCTGCCAGGGCGAGACAGACGTCTCTCACGGAGTCCTTTAGTGCTGCAGGCAGGCAAGCTGTTCAGATAGGCACAACTTCAGTTTTTTCATTTCTATATGATGAATTCTGCATTATTAAGTGATAAGAACAAGTAATCTGATGTCCTGTAATCACGATGATTTGAGATACAATAAAAGATACAATAAATAAATAAATAAAATACGTTTTTGTACAAAGTATCGGTATTGGATCAGTATCGTCGATACCACCCTTATTTTTACTTGGTATCGGATTGGAAAGGAAATCAGTGGTATCGCTCATCACTAGCTCCAGCGACTTCATCCTCACTAGACCCCCGACACACACTGTGCCACCATAATGAATACATGCATACTGTGAAAAGCTATAAAATTAATTAGACGCGACCCAATTCAATTCACACATGTTTTTCCATTTCCTTTTGATTCCCACTGATGCTTCTGGTGCGAGTATCTCACAAACAGCAGGAGTTATGCAGGTTCACTATGACCAAAACTCCAGACTCACAGTAAAACATCACGCCAGCGTTACAAGATACAAAATCCACAGCAGGATAAAATCAAAGTTTCTTTATAGTTCAGAGGCTGCTCAGCAGAGGATCATTTAAACATGCATGCGATTGGTCTGAATTTGCCCATAAATATGTGATAAACAGAAGGAAAACACATATAGTCTTTTCATTTAAATATATATGTTTAAATTTATAAAAAATGAAGTCTTGTGATGGTGCTGTTTTTTATTATGTTGCTCTTTTTTTTGTTTGCTTTCTCTTCTGTTTTTTTTTCTCCATACAGGTGATCCAGGTGTTTTTTGTTTTTTTTCTTTCTTCCCCCCCTTCTCACCGTCTCTTCTCCCCTTTGGTTTTCTTTCTCTCCCTCTCTTTCTTTCATTCTTTCTCCCTGTCCTATCCCCCAGTCAAGTCTGTCCCGTTTGTAGCAACTGAAAATAAAATAAATTCATAATTATAAAAAAGGTCAATCAAATGGACCAATATGGCAAGGCCATGATGGTCCACTTGGTAAAATAAATCCGCTTGGCATCTTTCTTGGCCTCAAGACAACAATTCTGATGCTAAAGATCCAAACGGGACACAAATAAAAAAAAAAAAAGAAGTCTTATTCTATGCCAGCTTCTAGCTTTGCTTGAGAAACTCCTAGAAAGCTTAAAAGTCAACCAAACACGTGCAAAGTTTCACATCTTTGAGCAAAAAACAAAGGTGAGTCCAACAACAGCTGTGTGGTTATTACAGTAAACCTTTCTCTGCATGCTTTGCCTTATACATCGGTTTGTTGTGAGCAACACAAATGTTAACAGAGATTTTTCTGAAGCACACTGAGCAGCACACTGCTGTCTTTAACAGTCTTTTTACTTTTCTTTCCTTGTTTGCACGACGATTTCTCCAAAACATGTGATGATTGAGAGAATGATGTCATTAAGATTCATTGAGTGTGTTTAGTTTTGATCTTCATGAATCCCATGCGAGCCTCATCCTGTGCCCTCATAGGTTGAGGCTTAACTCCTAATCTTTGCAGATATAACAGAAGTACTGGACTTATGCTTAGGTAAAGATGAATGGACAATAAGACAAACAGTCCAAGTTTAGTAACAATAGTTCATGTAAATACTGAGATCTGGAATCATGTGGTCAAACAAATAGGAGCATTGTGACGAAGTTGGGATTGTGTGCTGGTCTCAGGAAATAGTAAATGGCCTGTATTTATATAGTGCTTTTCTAGACCCTAAGGACCCCAAAGCGCTTTACGCATCCAGTCATCCACCCACTGGTGATGGCAGCTACATTGTAGCCACAGCCACCCTGGGGCACACTGACAGAGGCGAGGCTGCCGGGCATTGGCGTCAGTCTCTGTAGGCAACGGGTGAAGTGTCTTGCCCGAGGACACAACGACCAAGACTGTCAGAGCCGGGGCTCGAACCAGCAACCTTCCAATTACAAGGCGAACTCCCAACTCTTGAGCCACGATCGCCCCAGAAAGGAAAGGAAAGTTTCAGAGTTTAAGTGGAATAGTGGTATATGCTCCATAGAAACAATAAACTTGTTGATGTAGAAAATTTATAAAGATTTTTATTTTCAGTTCTAATTTGCTGCCAGTGTGTTTTAAATAGCAGGAACTGCAACTGCTAGAAGAGAGACCAGGCTGATTTATCTTCAGGAAATATTCAGTCAATAAAATGTCTCTTTGATCTGGAAAAAAACAACTATATATCTCTGTCATTTGGCCACGGGACATATTTTGCACAGTAGTACACAGAACCAGTTAGAGGGCACATGGAAAATCAGAGCTACCGGCAGATTCCCTTGTCTCCGATGTCTGAGGAAAAGAACGGCCTACAGTTTGTACCAATTTGCCACACTTCCGTTCAGCTTGTTTAGAGGTCGAACCACATTTTAGCAAACCCGAGAAGTGTGTGGTTGGATGGAGGGAGGTACAGTGCCAGGGGTCCCTCTTTGGATGTGGGCAGGTGCACCCTCATATGAAGGAAACAACAGCCATTACATCCTATCCATCTCCTAAAGCCAAAAACTTCGCAGCACTTACCAGCCCCTTGACTGCCCTCAGCTGAAATGGTGCCCCAGATCTGGTCCGGTGGACAGAGCAGAGCCAGGTGGCATTCGTGCAGGTGAAAAAACTCCCTGTGGGGAACCCCGGTGATATCTGGCCTTTTAAGTTCAAGGTGGTCCATAGGCCAGGGCTACAGATGGTCATGGCTGATTTCCTGTCCTGCTTGCGGGGGTGTTTTGGCCTGAGGCAGATGATGGGGGTATGTGGCAGGGTGTGATTTGTGGATCAGTTACAGGGGATGGGTGGAGCAGTGGGTTAAGGGGTGGTGTCGGGGGAGGCTGACCACCACAGGGGATCTCCATCATCTAAGCAAGAGAAGGCAGCTGACTAGCTACACTAACAAAGACTGACAAAGAAATGGTGCAAATAAACATTCCCTACTCTGCAATGCCGAGTTTGTCAGGTCCTTATGCTACATCTGCATTACTGTACATACATCATAATCAATCTAGTCCTTTTTTGTATGTTTCTAGAACTGTGATGTTTTTCTACGCTTTCCTGCATCCCTCCATGCCGACAGAGCTGACAGGGCTCCTGTCACAGGCTGGGTCTCCGACCCAGCACTCTGAGTTTTCTTTGTATTTTTTGATATGTTATTAGTTTGTGTTATTTCCTATTTGCCTTTAGTTTAGGCAGTTATTGTTCCTGGGGTTTCTATGTTTTGGGGTTTTCTATTTATTTCATCACGTATTAGGTCTGTTAAGTTGTGTTGTCATTTCCTGTTTTATTCTGACAGTGTCATGTGTTCTTTGTTTATTATATTTAGCTTTCCTCTCCTGGTCCTGTCATTAGGTTTATGTCTGTCAGCTGTTTCCCCCATGTGTCCCTACTTCCCCTGATCACCTCATGTCTGTATTTAAGCCTTTTGTTTTCTTCATGCCATTGTCGGTTCGTCTGTTTACCTCAGCCATAGTCCTAGTTTTCGTCTGTTTATTCCACGATAGTCTTAGTCTGTTTATTTCGCCAGTATTACAGTTATAGTCTTAGTCTTTGCCTGTTATTTTCCACCTCAGTTATAGTTATAGTTTTTGGTCTTAGTACCTTATAGTGTTTTTGTTTCTTAGTGTTTTGACAGTTTGCTTTGGTTTCCTGGTTTTCCCTTGCCGTCATCATTAAAGGATCACTTTTCTGTTCACACTTACTACTCCTCGTCCATCATCTGCTTTTGGGTCCTGTTTCCATACACATCGGCGTACCCCGCCGTGACAGCTCCATGTGCAAAGCTCCCTCAGCCTTCCCAAAAGTTGATTCTGTTCTTCTGGACGTTTTCAGTGGGAGAAACATTTCGTCACTGCTCCAGGTGACTTCTTCAGTCTCAGCTAAATGGAAGGCTTCCAACCTTTTAAACAGTACATTTGCATAATGGTAATCATCTTCTACTATTGCCTTTTTTATCTTTCTCCATCTGTGTCAAAAGTTAGCTCTCTGTCTTTTCTCTTCCTGTGAAATACAGCAGCTGCGCCTTTAGCTGCAACACACTGTGTGACAAACTGCACATAAACAGTTTGTGTGTTTGCTGCATTTGAAATTACCTGCCACTGAAAAAGCATTATTACCTGCATGGTAGCTTGTTTTCTGTAGGGCTAGCTAGATGCTGAAGTACTGCAACTGAAACTTATGGACACCTGCAGTTGTTCTGGTGTTACTGCAAGAAAAATAAAAAAACCCCTCTTTTTATGCGACATCCCCTGGTCATTATTACACAAACAGAAATGACTTAGGATTGATACCTGAAAATTCTACTAAGTACAGTAACAAAGTATTTGTACTTTGTTACTTCCCACCCTTTGCGAATATGACAATATTTAGATGCTTGGGAGAGCGTCAGTCTGTGCCTAAAACGGTTGCCTACAGAAGAGTACTTCCGTTTGTAGCCATATGATCCTTGTGGCCACAAATGTAGTCGAGCCCTAGCGACTTTGATAGCATTCATAAAGAGGGACATTATTATGAGACCTGAAAGCATCTGACGGTTCAAAAACACTTTGTGTGAAAGCTCTTTCCACTCCGTCATAATGATCTTCGGAGAGAGAAGCTCATAATGAGAAGAATGAGGACGATGATGGTGACTCTGAAGCTGAGGTAGCCAGCCTGACAATCATCCCTCCCCTACTGGCCTTAACCTTAAAGCAGAAAACTTACAAGCAGAAGTCTGGAAGCTTAAAAGTCTGCTTAGAAGAGTCACTGGAGCTGCAAAAGGGCTTTGAAGCAGCTGGATGATGGCAACTTCTTAGGGAGGGGCTGTATGATTAAGGCCTCTTTGACGATCCACATCCCCTGGAGAACCATAGACCGGAGGGGCAAGAGGACTGCACAGCCTGATCTGTTTGGCAAGGTAAACGCCATTATGGACCTTTACTTACTAGCAGTGGCGGTCCTAGCCCGTTTGACGCCCTGGGTGAACACTCCCTCTGTATCATAATGTTAGGTGTTTTCATGTTTGTTGGTTTGTTTTTATTTTGTTTTATTTTGCGAGTTGGTTATTAGATGCTGCTCCAGCCAGCCAGAAAATCCCCCGCCGACCTGCCCTCCCCTCCCTGTACTGCAAGCAGCAGGCACACCTCGCAGATGGAGGGCTCCCTTACTGCCAGCAAATGGGCGATAGAAAACTGATCGGTGCCTATGCCATCCCCAGTATGCGCTGGCATGAGTACGAGAAATTTTATTTTAGTTTTTTTGCCGATGCCCGTGATGCTGCCCCCCACCACGATGCTGCCCCGGGCAACCGCCCGTGTCACCCGTATCAAAAACCGCTACTGCTTACTAGAACCTTTGCTGGAGCTGTGGAGGCAAACCTAGAAGATAATCAAAAATAAACATTCGTTGACCTCCTCAGACATTTCAGGTTCGCTGGCCAATTAGGCTACATGTCCTTGACAGAGCATATGATCAACATGGGAGATATGAGGCCTATTAAGCTCCCCTCATACCGTACCTCCCCAGCAAAAAACCCCCAAAACCTTACTTTGGAATGAGTCTTACTCAGTAGAACAGAGCTTAGATGAAGGTGAGGGGATTAGCTGAGTACTAAATGCCTCAAAAGCCCTTCAAATGTCTACTCTGCTTCCTCTGACAAAAGTCTGGGCCTGCATAACCTTGGAGGCCCACCAGTCAATGGCCCCATTCATTCGTCAGCAGCAGTTCCCTTCTAGATTACTGCACTTACTAACTAACTGGGTTAATTTTAGTTGCTTTGAAACCTAAGCCCCAAGGGTCTGTTACTTGTAAAAAGGTTAGAGTAGCCTGTATTCATACTAGTGTATAATAATAATAATAACAATAATAATAATAATAATAATAATAATAATAAACTTTATTTATAAAGCACACTAAAAAACCAAGAGTATACCAAGGTGCTTGACAAAAAATAAAATAGGAAAAAGGAGATGGGAGGGAAAAGAGAAAGGACCTGGCAATTATAAAACCTTGACAATTATAATATATAAAAGTAGTTAAGAAGCATAACGGATAAAAATGTACCAATGCACACCAAACGTTAACTAGGTGGAAAAGCAAGACTAAATAAATAAGTCTTCAGCCGTGATTTAAACAGTGGCATAGAGTCAGACGCCCGGATAGCAACAGGAAGATTGTTCCATAAGAC
>NW_005187703.1:313819-321920 GCF_000239375.1 Pundamilia nyererei | reverse complement strand
TGCGTAGGATATGGTGCATGTTCTTACCTGAGATATAAAAATGACAAGGACGGCTACCTCCCATGAAACCATTGGCAACTAGGTCGAGTTGTGGAGACCTTTCAAGACCATGATGGCTTAGTCCGTCGAGTTAAAGTACGAGAGAGAAAGCCTCAAAGAAAGCAAGATGCCCCTTCTAAACCTTCAGTAATTGAGAGACCAATCCAAAAACTAGTACTACTCCTTGAGAATTAAATAAAACAAAATATGTTAAGGCAATACTAGTTATGTTTATACACTACCTCAATGCATAAAGTACACTTACCTGTATACCTCTAATAGTTTAATTCAGTCATCCATTTATTAGTATAAGAAATCCTGTACAACTCACTTGCTTTGTGAATTTTTTCGTTCATTGTATCAGGATTTGGTGGGAGTGTAAATGCCGGCAAAGCCACTTTACTTTGCGCTTTTATTTTGAAGAGTACCTTAGCACTTCCTCTTTTATTGTGTCAGACTTCCTGTTCTGTTCTCGGTGAGGCGACGCAAACACGTTGCTTCAGAGTGAGTAAAAGTGTTTGTTTTTGAGGGTACTCATGCAAAACTATGTGTTTTATTTATCTGTCACATGCTATAACTTTGAAAGTTTACTCACTGTGGTTGAATTCGTTTTTTATTGTGTATGCATGTCATTTGTTTGTGGTGTGGAAAGACTGGCTAAGAGATGCGCATGGAGGAGGTTGGCTAGCTGATTCAGCATGATTAGCACCCTTGGAAGCAGAAAGAGGTTGGTTAATGATTGCAAATGATTGTTTATGTATTTAAGAGACAGAAAGGTTGTTGTTAATTCATTTTATTAAATGCTGTAACATAAGTAGTTTAAAAACTATTGATTTATGTCAATGTCACTATTTGAGTTAATCAAAAAAAAATTTCTATGGTAAAATGTGAACATTTCTGCACTTTTTACGTAAATGTTTAATGGTATTTGTTTGTGCATCTTTATAGTTTTCACGGTGCCATATTGTCGGTGGTTTAAAGAGGAGAGAATAAAGTTGCATCAGTCGAAGCTCTCTGCGTCACGAGTGGTAATTCCAAGTGGGCAGCTACAGTCTCAACTGTGAACATCTTCTAAACCACTCATCTTGCAGAGGACAAAGGGAAGAACCCCATATTGTTAGGGGTCCTGGATCATTGACCCAGTGTTTGGTACTTTTGTACTTTGTTTATTGTTGTGAAGTTTCTTAGTCTTTAGTTGGTATTGTTTAGGTTTCTTGTGAGTCATTCGACCAAATGGATGCCATTTCCGTTCCCTGGATATTATATTTGTAAATTCTCACGAAGGTGAATGGGGGTGGAAGCGATGTGGGAGGATGGAATTTTTCCCAATGTGAAGAGGTGACCGTGCCTTCGCTTCAGTCTCACCTAACCTCTGGAATAACCTCCCTCATACTATTCGCGCATCTGACTCGATCCAGACCTTTAATTCTCCATTGAAAACCCACCTTTTTAGCTTAGCCTTTCCAGCCTCCTAGAGCAGCGGTCCCCAACCTTTTTTGCGCCACGGACCGGTTTATGCACGATAATATTTTCATGGACCGGCCTTTAAGGTGTTGCGGATAAATACAACAAAATAAAACTAGTACCGGTACTGAAAAAAAGAAAGTTTATTCATAACACACTTGAAAAGACCCAGGAAAACCGAGTAAACGATAAAAACGATAACAAAATAACGCTGAAAACCGATAAAAACCCTGAAAACCAGACATTTCACATCTGAGCCTCAACTCTCGCGGCCCGGTACCAAACGACTCACGGACCGGTACCGGTAAGCTGGTGCAAGTCTTTTATAAGTTTTTCCTGTTTCTTTTCCATCTGGGAGCCTTCACTGTGTTCCGTTAACCTGTTTGCCTGCCCGTCAGTTTATGTTTTCCCAGTGTAGTTGTCTCCTGTTCAATCTGCAACTGGCAATAAAGCTGTTTGTTTTGAGTTTCACCTTTGCCTCCGTGAGTCCTTTTGGGTCCTTTTCCCTGCCTGCCTGCACATAGCCATGACAACTACAGGTTAGCTAAGTTGAAATCGTCAAAGACGCGAGAGTCTTCCATGTCGTGAACATTCAGGCCTTCTATTCCTGGGACTCTGCGCCTTCTTTGGGATGGCAACCTCCAGCCATCAAGGGCCCAGAGGAGATGGGAGCGGAGACCCTCAACCCCCGTAGATAATGACAGAGATTTTCACCCCTTCAAGGATGTGCCTGTCTCCGATATTGGTTTCGTAATACTTAAAATGGCGGCTGAAAAGTCGCACAAAACTCACGATTCAGATTTTTGGATCTGCATGTTGACTGACGCCGATAGCTCAACGATACAACGAAGAATAACACAGGTCTGCCATCTTAAGTAGTGCTTTAATCCACTGGAATCGGCAGCAGATGTGATGATGAGCGCAGGCGCGGGGGCCAGAGGCGGGAGCCCGCAATGAACACCGGCCCGGCCGAGGGAAGAGACAGGAGAGCAAAACAAAAACAAACATGTCACCTGACACGGAGTCAGCCGGGGAGACACGGGGACATGACGCTTCCAGGCTTCACCCTGCTAGGGATGGGTTACAATTGGAATGTTCTCAAAACGTCTTCATATCCTTCATGAGAGATATGTTTGTCCTATATTTGAGAGGTTATAGGCCAACAAATATTTATAACTGTTTAAATTCCCACATTCACTTTTTGGCACAACACTGGTGTTTAAGCTTGTACTTGTGTTTGTGGAGGTACTGAAACAGTAGCTTTTTTATGCACAAGTTTAGGTTGCATGTACAGCACATTTTATTTGACATTACTTTAGATTATTTATTTATTTTTGTATTTGAGAAAATGTTTTATTTAAACAATTACATTTTAAGATGGCATGTAACTACAATGAAATGGTTTCGTTTTTGACAGATGCTGTATGCAGTTAAACTATTAAAACACTGCAGTTTCTAAAATGCAAACCACTGAGCAGTTCATTTTGAAAGACCTGTGTTTTTTCTATTTGGAATATTTATTATCGCCATATATGGGCTTATGTTAGCCAAGGTGTACGGCAGCTTTACGTCATCTGCAATAACTTTACAGCAGTAGGCTGTTCAGCAGTGAGAGTATGTAGCCGTTTTCAGGGTTGTTGTGTTTTGACTGCTCACTGCACGCTCAATAAAGCAACGTGGTAACAAAAAGTAACGCTTGATCGTTCTACAATTATTGCTTATTAATAAGTCAAAAGTATTTTTTGCAGTTACTCGAATAATCGATGGAATAATTGGTAGGATACTTGATTACTGAAACAATTTGATAGTGTCAGCCCTAATTTCCAGGATATTTGCACTTTCTTTGATATTGTTAAAGAGACACTGCTCTAACCTTAAAACATAAATAAAAAATATATACATTTTGAACCGAATGGTATGCTGCAAATCTAAACCACGCAATAATTCAGCTTTATATCCATACATCTTTTTTTGGACTGCCTTTTTTAAGGCTTTCTAAAAGTAAAAGAGAGTTGTCAACGCTCATGTATTACGTGCGTAATTTGACTGCTGTGAGCTGGTCCAGTCGGCTAGCCTACTTCTCCCGTCAACGGCGACCCGACAACTTTTCCTAAGCAGCGTCACTGCTGCAGGGGTCGAACCCACTCACAGATGCAGGACAGCAGTCAGACAGACGGGCTGCGGTCAGTCAGCAGGAAAAGCCCCACCTGTCCACACCACTGATGTGAGGGGGTGAGTGCTGACACAGCCCCACAGTCAGCGCACGGACCGCAGGCTCACACTGAGGAGAGCATGTCTCTGCTGAAGGAGCGCGGCAGGGAGCTCGAGCGCTTCGACGGACTGTCGCTCATTTACTGGTACGTGAACAAGCGCGTGTGCGCCCGGCACGGACTAGAGAGTGGGCGCTGTGCGCCTCTCCTGTGCGCAGAGTACGGTAGGAGACGCGCACGCCTACGCTGCGTTCAATCTCACACTGGAACAACGCATCACTAAAATGTGAAGACTCGAGCGACAGTTTTGTCCTGTGTTCATACAACATTACTGATCGGGCAAGTGACGTTAAGGTGAATCTAAATTTCCAACAATAAATTCCAGAAAAGGTCGCGAGAACTTGAAAAGCCAGCTTTGAGGTCAAAGTCACAGACTTGTCAGGGGCAAAGAAGGCACGGTAAGAAAAGCTGTTGTTTTCAGAATAACATAAAATCACCACGGTCCTCTTCATGGATGCTTCTCATTAAACGGAGTTTTTTTTTTCCCTGAAATAATCAGAAATTACTGTAGAAGCATGATTTCATTTGGTCCTCCAGCTAAGTATTGGCCGTGTGACCAGGTAGAGCCATCCTGCCAGTCTAACAGATGCTTCCTTGAAAACAATCCTCACATTTTATCCTTCCTCCATATATTTGTGATTTAATAATCCCAGAGAATAGTCACGTTTATCTCTTAATTAAAGCCTTAATAAGCAGCTGAAATAAACAGGTGAACAGCCAAAGCAGACACTAACAACATGTACACTGTGTGTTTCAGTGAAATGTGAGAGCATGTATGAGGTGACAGTGACTGTTTGTTTTATTTTCTTTGTCAGATGTCATATTGGACTACACTGATACAACATTCCAAATAAAAAGGACCTTTAGCATTTTCCTGAGTTTTCCAAAGGAAAGCAGATAATTATATCTATCCGGTCCTGTTTGTGGAGGACGTGGTGCAGTTTGGAGAGGAACGGTTCATTTTGTGCTTGTGTTATGTCCCGAGGGAAGGAGTCAGTCAGCTAAATGTATTTGCTGAGTGGACATTGAAGCTGGATCAGCTGGAACGCTTAAATGCAAGCTGAAGGGAGGTGATAGAACGCTGCTGTGGGCCCCCCACTCTGGATGACACCCATCTTTAGCTAGTTGTTTCTCCAAAACAGAGCCTCCCTCCAGTTTCCCTCATGATTCTCTCCTCTCAGAAGTTGCCTGAGCTCTGGGACTACTTTCTGATTTATGTCTCAGGAGCACTAGAGTTTAACCCTGACAGCGAAGACATAGACTTGGGACTGTTTCCTCTCAGGATGAACCCCACCATTAAGACCAGGTAGGTGACGCTCAGAGGAAGTATTCACAGAAGCAGGGAAAACGCATCTTCACATTGCTCCCACGACAGAGTTCGGTCAGTCTGGGTTGCTTGGAAATTAATTAATGTTAAAAGGAAACAACTGATGATTTATATCATCATAATAATATAAATCTCCAGTGAAAATTACGTGGTTTTTTTAAGATATTACAAGCGTCTGAAAATTGTGTATTTTGGTACAGCTGTCACTGAGCAGCTGGTTAGAGCTGAACCTTTTGTCTTCAGCTGGCATCCACACATGTACATGTACTTTAGCATGTGCTGACAGTAATCATCAGTGTAGTGTCTCCTTTGTGTGACCAAGTTTCATTTCTCGTACTGAAGCTGTAGGAAGAAGGACATTGGTGAGGCTGACGGCAGCTCTGGCTTTATTTGAAACAGACCCCTCTATCTGCTTGGTTATCACAGACACGAGAGTGCTTATGTAAACAGCAGCTGTTGTCATTTTGTCATTTTCATGGAAAGTTGGTTGTGCATGAGTATGCATACGTTTGGTCAAAGGGTCAATTCTGTTTATAAAGTTATGAAGTAAGAAGAACATCATTAACGCTGGTTGTCATCGTTCAGGACTCCAAGACATCAGCAGTCTGCTGTCATTATGGCTGCTGTCTTTGTGACATAACTGCTGTTACCAGCAGGTTCAGTCATGCAGGCGAAAGTGCTTTTGCTGAGTGCTGAAGTGCTTGTGGAGAGTAATCAGATTACCTATCAGCATTGGTGCTTTAATTAAATTCCAATTGTATTCTGTTTGAAGCTTCTGTCTTGTTAAGAGTTGCACATGGAGCGTAAATCACAGTTGCAGCTCCTGGAAACAGAATGTTAAGACAGATGGTACACTGCTGAGCACAAGACTAATGTTTGGTACTTTTTCTCTGACACACACATCCAGCTGGTATTGTTCAGATATCACAATGTCTGCCTCACTGATATAATGCAAGGGGGGCTTTACAAGTTTGTATTGTTATCTTTTTTTTTATCAGGTGACTCAAACCTTTTTTTCAGTAGTAAAAAAAGTGTTTGAGTCCCATTAAAGTCCCCCAACACAGAACCAGGCAGATGGAGGTGTGATTTTTAAGGTAGTTTCATTTTTAATCGTCTGGATGTTCAAAAAAACAGCTGAAACTTGTGGAAAGAGGAGATGGACTTAAAAAATCCATGGGTGCACTGGAAAAGATGAAAAGACTATTTTTCATCTCTGAAAAATAGAGATAATACATCCAATATTAGATTATACATGGAACAAATAAATGTCTCCCTGCTTAGTGAGAAGTGCAGGTCTCGCTCTCAGTTCTTCATTCGTCGTTGTTTGGGGGGAAGGATGGTTTCACAGTTGTGTACTGTGAGTTCAGACATTAACTTCCAGTTTGGATTCAGGAGACAGGCACCCTCTTTACTTTTAAAACTTTCCTTTTTGATAAAGCATATAGTTAGGGCTGTATCACGTGACCTTAAATCCGTCCTTAGTTACACTGCACCGGCTATAGGCTTCTGCGGGTTTCTCGTGATGCACTGATTGATCTTCTTCACTCACCTTTTTAAAGAACACTCTGCCTTTAATAATTAGTTATTATAAATCTCTGGCTCTTTTCCACAGCCTGTCTTTGTGCTGTTCTCCCCTCACCCTCAGTGAGTTGCGGCAGATTGAGCCTGGTTCTGTCAGAGGTTTCTTGCTATAATTTCAGAACTGCAGGTGCTGGAAACATTCCTCAGAGAATTTGATCCACGTTGATAGTTGTTGATGATGATGATGATATTCATACAGTTGTTGTAGTTTCACTACATTTCAAGGCCATGTGAGTACAGTCAACATCGTCCTGTTCCTGAAACCAGTTAGACATGATATGGGATTTGTAACATGGTGTGTTATCCTGCTGGAAGCAGCCATCAGAAGATGATACACTGTCAGCAGCAACACTCAGGTCGGACTGTGGAATGTAAACAATGCTTCGTTGATATTACGGAGGACAAAGTGTGCCAAGAAAATGCTTCAAGTTGCTACCATATACCATATTAGCAAGTGGAGTCCTTCAAATGCCTTGGTGTCCACATCTCTGTGGACCTCTGCTGGTCAGCTAACATCATGGCCCTAGTCAAGAAGGCCCAGCAGTGGCTACACTTCCCAAGGGTGCTCAGGAAGGAGTGATTAAACACCCAGTTGCTGGTGACCTTCTACAGATCCACTATCGAGAGCCTGCTGACCTATGCTGCATGGAGGCAAACAGGAAGAGACTACAGAGGGTGGTAAACACAGCACAAAGAATCATCAGCTGCCCTCTGCCCTCCTTGTCTGCCATCTATAACTCCCTTTGTCTCAGCAGGGCCAGAAACATCCTAAACCACATTACCCACCCCGGCTGCCATCTTTTTAACCTACTGCTGTCTGGCAGGTGCTTCAGATCCATACGGGCCAGAACAGACTCAGGGACAGCTTCTTCCTTAAAGCTATCACCATACTCTACTTAAACTTGCACAAAAAGTAATCTGCACTGAAATATCATCAATTCTCTGCCTGTCTGTCTCTGTCATCCAGTACTGCAGTGTGTATTTATACTTATATTAAATGTATAGTTAAATTATTGTATAGTTTTTATAATGTTTTAAAGCATGTGTGCACTTTTGTTTCGTTATACTATGTATAATGATAATAAAGGCTTTCAGTTCAATTGAATTCAAATCTCTGTCCAGAAGAAGAAGTCCTAGGAACAGTAAAGATACTGCACAGAATCATCAAGTTCCCAGGCCTCTGGTAGAGGACCCGAGCTTGATGGATAAAGTCCGCCTGCAGGGGGGCAAGAGGGGAATTTTAAAAATATATAAAAGATAAAAAGTAAGAAAAAACAGAGATAAATAACAAGGAGGATTCAGTGCAGAGAGGTCTGTTAACACATAGTGAGTGAGAAAGGTGACTGGAAAGGAAAAACTCAATGCATCATGGGAATCCCCCGGCAGCCTACGTCTATTGCAGCATAACTAAGGGAGGATT
>NW_005187703.1:298606-302422 GCF_000239375.1 Pundamilia nyererei | reverse complement strand
AACATCTGGCAATAAACCCCATTCTGATTCTGATTCTCTGATTCTGACTAAGAGTAGCTATAGATAATATTACATCTGTGAAAACTACAAACAGCTGGAGAACTACTGAAGTTAACTCAGAATAAATAAAAGAAAGTCTGGCTTTTTGGAAGAAAAATATAAAGAAGAAAGGGGAGGCGCACGATGCTGATGATGTTGAAAATCATGTATTCAAATAAAACCTTCAGGAGTTATTTGATCATTAAGTTGACTCATTTTAGAGAAGCTGTTGGTTAACCTTTGTATATAGTTCTGTGTTGTTTGTTTGACCGGATGTCCTTCACCCTATCTTCACTGTGAGTTTGACCCCAGGCTGTGACAGGTGTGACTGGATGCACTTTGACAGGTTTCGCAACTCATGTCCTGTGGAATTCAGGCCCCTGGTGGCAGCAGACATCACTTTGCTGTGACAAAGGAAAACAACATGCTCTCATTTAGTCACCTGGTCTTATCATCTTTGTCTGACACATTGGTAAGATGTGTCCTTCATTCACTCTTGTGTCAAGGTCATTATATTGAGCACAGCATGGCAGCTCATAACTGTGTTGCAGCTTGAAGTCTGTTTTTGGTGCAGCTGGCTCTCTTTTTACAAGGTAAATCACCTTGGTAGCGTAGCTGAACACATAACTTGGTAAGCCGCAAGTTATGCTCAGACCTTTGTCTAAAAAGCACTGCTTCTCTTATTTACAGTGTGCTTTAAGTGCATAATTGCCATTTATATATGGAAACCGTTGAGTGGTACGTCCCTCAAAGACATAATAGATTCTATAAGGACAGACATGTACACACTAAATATACATATGTATACATATACATGCACATAGAAGGTGCATTATGCATGAATTACACGGTCACAGCATTGCTTTCTTGTCTTAACTGCAGAAAGTGTTGCTTTTTTATAATAGATTCCCATAACCCGCTCCTTTGATGATGTGTCTGATTGGAGTAGATGGTGCTCAGGTCACTGATTTTGTGAGGAAGAGAAATTAGATGCAAATCAAATGCCCTCTTTTATGTGAGCATACTCAGAGCAGGAAGTAGGAAACCTGGGACGCAAAGGAGCTAACATTAGAACAAGACCGAGAGGGGAACACTGAGGTTGGTAGAAACAACAGGAATCACAATGAAATCAAAGCTGCTATGAAAGTCAAGAAGACTAAAACTCCTAATATAGAACTCAAGAGAAGAATACAAAAATGCACCAAACACAAAAATCCAAACTTTGGCACAATGTCACGGTTCTGGGTCAGTTTTGACCCAGTATTTTGAGTTTTGATTGATTAGTTTATTTTTGAATGTTTGTTGTGCTTTTGGGCGCTATGAGTAATATTATTATAATGATTATTATTATTATTATTAGAATTCTATGTTTCTGTTTATTCATGTTTAAGGATTTGTTCTCGGTTGTATCTCACGTTTAGTTTAGTTCAGGTTCCATGTGTCATTCTGTCTGTCTGTCTCAGTGTCAGGTCTGCGTCTTGGTGTAGTGTTCTCGTTTCCTGTTTTATTGTGAAGGTCTGCGTCTCATGTGAGTGTGTTCAGTTTTACCTCTGTCTCGTCTTGTTGATTATTCCCAGCTGTGTCCACCACCTGTGTGTAATCTCCCTGTGTTTCTCTGTGTATTTAAGTCGTGTCCTCTGTCATTGTAGTTGCTGGTCCGTCTGTGTAGCCACCATGTCTCACCCGTGTGTTCTCCCTGCTGTCCATCGTCATTCTCCTCTGCTCGTTCTCATTCAGGTTTGTGCTTTGTAGTTTAGTTTGTCTTCCTTTGCCATTTATTCAATAAACCACCTTCACATCTTCACGACTGCCTGCAATTGGATCCTCATTTATTATTTTTATACGGCTTATCTCACTCGCCGTGACAGTACGGACCAGCCAGATATGGATCCAGCGGCAGTCACCCCACCCACGGAGCTTCGGGAGGCCATTATCGACTCTGCTTCTAAATTAATTTACCAGTGGTTAGAGCATGAGGGAGAAGCCTCTCTTTACTCGGTGGAAGCCAACCTACAACACCTTATTTCCGGTTATCCCTGGCTATTGGACTCTCTACATCCGCTCGTGCAGAATTTCCAGTCTCATGGCTTGAGACTGGAGCCCGTCCAGTCTCAAGCCATGTTAGCTGGGGGTTCAGGTGAACCCAGCCAGCGTCCTGCCTCGTTGGCTGGAGGGCCTGAGGAGCCCATGCTGCCTCAAGTTTTGTCTGCTGGGGGTTCGGGAGAACCCAGCCAGCCTCAAGTGTCGTCAGCTGGAGGGTCCAAGGAGCCCACCAAGCACCACACCTCGTTAGCTGAGGGTCCTGGAGGACCCAACCAGCACATCCTCACATCTGCTGACGGTCCGGGGAAGTCTGTTCAGCCATCATCTGCCGAATCATCCCCCGCGACTTCTACATCACCGCCTGCAGCATCGCTGCCGTCAGGTTCCGCAGCCATCAGGTCCAGTCTCTGTGTCTTCATCCACGCCTTCGTCTTCGTCTGGTCCTGCCTCGCCTGGTCCTGCCTCGCCTGGTCCTGCGGTTGCCACACCGCCGTCAGAGCCAGCTCGACCCGTTCCGCCTCTGCCAGCCGTTTTCCGGGCCTCTAAGTTGGCATCATGGCCTTCGGGGACGGCCTCCGGAAAGAGTACGTCGCTGCCGCTGGCATCTTGGCCGACCTCCGGACCTGCTCAGTGGGTACCACTGCCTTCCAAGTGGTCGGCCTCCAGAACTGTTGGCCCGCCGTTGCCGTGTGCACGGCCGGCCTCCAGAACTGTCTTGGTCTTTGTGTTGTCGACCCCCGGGTCGACCCCCTGAACTTTTCTTGGACTCTTGTTGAGCTCTAGTTTGGTTTTGGTTTTGATCTATTTTCCTGTGTTCTTGAACTGTTTTCTTGTGTATTTGGACTCTTGTGCTCCTTGTTTTTTGTTTCGTTTTAGAGCTGCACCCATCAATTTCCAGCCTCCGTAGTTCGGCCAGTCAGCCTCCCATATCTGTAGTTATGAATCCATGCGTTTCATTCATATATAACACACACAGCAGCACAGACAAGCAGCCATACACACTCAAAGCCAGACATCAACCTCTTGTTAGCGTTAAACGTAACATACCATGAAACATTGATGATGATAATAATAATAATAACACATTTTATTTGAGGGTGCCAAAACCCAAGGTCACCTTAGAAAGAGAAAAGACATCAATAAAACAGTAGCTTAAAATAGATTCTAATAAATTAAAATACAGAAACCAGCAAAATACAACCACAAACAACAAAATTAAAAAACACAATTTGACAGCAAGTAAAATCTGTATTAAAGCGAGTAAGCCAGTTAATGGAGCTCATAGTACCCTATCACCCCTACAGCACTTTGCACTTTCTTCTTCACTCACTATGTGTTTAAACACTGCTCTGCATTTGATCATCAGTTATAATTAATCTCTGGCTCTATTCCACACTGTGTCTGTTGTCCTGGCTGCCTCTCCTCACTCCTAATCAGTCATGGCAGATCACTGTGTCTCATTGAGTCTGGTTCGGCTGGAGGTTCCTTCCTGTTAAAAGAGTTTTTTTTCTTCCCACTGTCGCTAACGAGCTTGCTCTTAGGGGTTCATATGATTCTGTAGGTTTTCTCTGTTTTCTCTTGATCATTGTAGGGTCTTTACCTTACAATATAAAGCTCCTTGAGGCAAGTGTGGTTGTGATTTGGTTCTATACAAGTAAAATTGAATTGAACAGAGATGGATCCGATTACTTTTTTTCAAGTAACGAGTAAAGTAAGGGATTACTATCGCAAAAA
>NW_005187703.1:262509-297821 GCF_000239375.1 Pundamilia nyererei | reverse complement strand
AAGTAATTAATTACTTTTGAAAATAAGTAATCAGTAAAGTAACGGGATTACTTTTTGGGGGAAGTAATCAGTAATTAGTTACTGATTACTTTTTTCAAGTAACTTGACCAACACTGGAATTGAATATGTTTCTTCTATCAGCCGTATGCTCCTGTTGACTGATGGCTATATATAATGGAAAACCAGCATGTCTTCATGTTGCTGTTGTGGAAACGTGTGCAGGTGCAGTATACACATGGTGTGTGTCCCACTTTATGTGGGACTGGAAACGTTTTTATCTCTTGTCCCCTGCCACACATTGAGATAGCGTACCAGATATCACCATATTTAATGAGCATTAATAACACGTCCCCCACACGTAGTTTGGCCTACACAGTGTGTTTACTTTTAAACAATATGTGGATGAATATCGCAGAAAGAGTCACTGAGAGCTGCTTGGTGAAATGCCTCAAGGTTCTCTTAGGGCCACGTTGTAGGTGTTGTGACAGCGGGCATGCACGCCACTCAACTGCACAAACATATACATCAGTAATGGTATCCTCCCACACTTTGATCTTCCAGAAAATGCAGTGCAGCTCCCTTTCTGTAGGGGGCAGCCTTGTAACTGGAAATACTTGACAAGGATCAACCATCCTTTTAGTTTTCCTTGTCTCTTTCTGTTACTTACACTCGTGCTGTCTCTCTCACTCTGTCTCTTATACACATAAACACACATGCACAGATGCACATGCCATCATGATAACAAAAGATGTACAAATATGTGTGGTGGAGCACGGGTGCGTATGTCTCCCAGTGATTGGGTCCAGCCTGTTTGATTTCTCAGTGTGGATTGGATAATCTCCTAATCTGATAATGACCCACTGTGGGGATTTAGTGATTAAAGTTCCAAGGCAAATGGTCGTTGCCATGGCAAAAGAAGATGAAACTGTTTGTGTGGCTGCACAGAACAGAACTGTCACATGTAATGTTGCATGGGTATCAACATAGGCATCTATGCTAGAGATGTATTGTCAAAGTGGATTCTCTTTGAATTCACTTTTCTATTGTCAGATGTTTTAGCTTTCAGGACTGAGGGCCAAACTTTTTGGTGGACAAAGTGCTGGATTTTCGTCTTTTTATAGAAGCTCATGTTTTCATTTTCAGTTTGTTTGTGATGGTCTCTGTCTAGAGTTCCAGTTTTCTTTACTCAAACACTGTTTCACCTTTGTCTGTTTGCAGTCTGGCTCTTTTCCTTGTGAGTGTTCACAGCGTTTCTGCTGTGGTCAGGCTCATCTCAGGAGGACATGTACATTTATAACAGTTATCACCATTCTTGATTGCTGTACATAACAAGGGAGACACTTCCAGTTCTTCGAAAAGTTCCTCCAAGAACAATATAGGCACTTTTGGACCTCGTTTACATGCATGAATCTCTTTTAATACTTCAACTCACCAGCAGTTAACAGACAGACTCTTTAATGGAAGACAAAAGAATGCTGACATGCCAAAAGTGCAAACATTATGAATCAAAGGTATAAAAGTTTGCTTTTAACAGGTTTTTTCTAATAATGTAATAAAAAAAACAAACCAGAATCTCAACATTAAACTCACCAAACAGACAAAAGCCATTCGCAGCCTGCTGCTTTTAGTCCAGTGGCTCAAAGAACCCTGAAGTTCTTCAAAGCATCTTTGGAAGATGCTTTGAAGAACTGCTAAGCTGCTCTCGGTATTAGATTAAAACATGCAGGATTCCATGTGTTATGCAATTCAGCTGCTGATGAAAGTGAACAAGTCTCATTTAGGTGGATTACCCAAAACATTGCTTTGCCATTTGAGAAATATGCAAAAAAAACAAAACAAAAACAAACTAATGAAAGATGGATATGAGAGGAAATGTAAGAGTCCAGAGCAGGCAAGTCATTTCCCAGTGAAGTTGACTTGATATAGAAAGTGTGCACCATTAATTCAGTTCAGTCATTCATTTATTCAAACGCACTCCGTACGTATGTGTGCGTGAGCTGTAGCACAGCCAATCAAATTAACCAGTTTTTTTTTTTAAGAAGAAAAAAAAACCACTCAAATGCTGCAAAGAGTTATTTTTTTCAGGTACATAAACTATGAAGTAGTCAACAAAAACAAAACGAAATGCAATATGCAAAACATGCAAGAAGAGAATCACAGACAGAGATGGAACAACTTCCAACTTTGTCCGACAGTTGAAGTTGCATAAAGAACGGTAGGTTCTCTTTGGCTACGATGAGATCATGACTTCATCTAACTTTGTGATGTCAGCTAACTTTAATGTGTGTGTTGTCCTGCTATTTTAAAGCCGGGCGCATCCAAGAATAACATGCAGCTTATCTCAGAATTGTGGGTGAAAATTATTCTTGAAACTAAGTTTAATTGAGCTGCATCTCATAGAGGTGCAATTTCACAATTTGTGTATATTTTCTAAGTTCAGTATTTCGTCATGTGTTGAGAAAAACAGAGATTTAAAAATCACATGGTCCAATATTTACATTTAGCATAACTGCAACATGCTTTTTTTTTTTTTAAAGACTCGAAAGGACTTGAAGTTCAAAGTTTCAGACTTGTGACTTTACTCGGACTTTTACACCAGTGACTTGAGACTCGACTCTGACTTGAGGATAAAGACTTAAGACTTACTTGAGACTTGCAAAACAATGACTTGGTCCCACCACTGCTCTCTCGTACTTTGTGTGTTAGTTAGAAGTTCCTCTGTTTGTACGCTGGGCTTTTGTTTCATTTTAGATTGTGCTTCTGCCAGGTTAAAGCTCTTTACTCATCGTGGCCTCATGTCCTGGATTTGGAGCCTCCTCTCCTCTAACTACACAACAATGCAACTTCCTCCGTGTGCTGATGATTAGTCCCATGTAAGGCCTCGGTCATCCATGATTTTTTCTCTTCCTTTCACTGGTACAATGAGCTACAGTAAGTTATCAGGGTTGAGCTGCTGTTGTCTTGCATCCTTTATTCTGTCCTGCAGCTATTATTTCAATGACAAAACAACCTTTAAGGTGGAATTCAGAAATTCAAAGGCAAAAAATAGAATCCAAAGTGCCACAGCTTATGCAAAGCAGCCATGAGTCGGGATAATGAACACAGACACTAAAGTGACTTTAGATACACAGGAGGTAAGAAGGGAAGTGGAGATACCTGGGGAACCTCGGAGCTGAAGTCAGTCAGGACGATGACAGACAGGAAATAAAACACCAGACAATAAAGTAAGACAGGAAGTGACTGACAAAGCTGAACTGCACACAGCTGAACAGGCTATGTGATGTCTTATCTCACTTTAAACAGATACATGTGATGAAAAATAGAATTCAAATAACTACTTCTGTCAAGCTTAAAGGTTCCTTGTTACTCCTGGGAGAGATGTGGGGACGTGGGCTTTACATACTATTTTATGTGTGCTGCAACATTACACAGCATTATAAAGAGACATACATAATAAAGTAAAAGCTTAATTCTGGTGTTACAGAAGAACACAAACACGATGGAACCAAAGACATTAGAGAATTAACACAAAATAAAATCATTTCTTTTCTGTAGACTCACATTGTGTTCATTTGTTGGGAAACGACGACACAAAGAGACACAACAGTGTGTGCGTATGTATAAACAAAGGAGAGCGCACATCGCTGACACACTCAGCTGCTCATGCTCCCAGGCAAAAAAGAAACCAAACAAACAATGTGAGAAGCAACAAGAAGTGCAGTGATGTCCCAGCTCTTTTATGACTCAGATGTGCAGCTTTGCATCTAATGGGATGTTTTAGTGAAGCATGCAGTGTGTTTACACCAGTGTTTCCCAGGCTTTAGAGGCACGGTTCATATTTCACATTAGAAAAATCTCACAGCACTCCACCAAACAGACATGTCAAAAACCATACGGATCATTCTTCCACCAAATATAGCAGAACTGGCTCGGTTTGTCCCAGTATACCTTTGTTGCTTCCTTCTGACCACTACTCATGCTAGGGCCTTCATCTGGGTCGAGTTTTCTCCAGGACCAGGTCAGACTGAACACTTTCTTTTTAAACATCGTCTCACACCATGACTGTTATTTAAGTTCTTCTTCGTCTTCTTCTGTTTTTACTGCCAGTTGGCAACACATTTATTAGAGCAGGTGGTTGTACTGCCCTCTAGTGGAAGAGAACGTCATTGTTCTGCCCGTTACTCACGCCGTCGCTTAGAGCACCAATCAGGTTGGCCAGTACTAATAATGTTCCACGGCACACCTGATCATTTCTCACAGTGGTTGGGAAACGCTGGTTTACATTGTGTGCAGCGTGGAAAGGGGAGTTAGTGATGAGAGCCTGTTACTTTAATCAGCTGCTTAAATCAATTTCCACTTTGCTCACTGGGATAGGACCGTGTCTCTTTGTGTTTTGTGGAAAGTGTCTGGGACTGTGAAGCCTTGTCTGGTGCAGGCTCTAAAGGATGAGATGCTTCACATTTGGAGACAAATCTCAGGTTGGCTACGACTGCAGTCAAGCATTAGCCAAGCTTACATCTGTGCTCCCAAAGCCTGTCTCTGGAGTCAGTACAAGACCTCAGGGTTTGGTAAGGGCCTGGAAAGACTCCAGCTTCTTTAATCCCAACAACTGGAAAACATCACAAACCTTGTCCTGGCTTTAGACAACTCACTGCTTTAACAGTTTTGAACTGTTTTTACTGTATCTCCGCTGTCACTGTAATAATGGTTTATTTTATTGAACTGAAAAACTGATAGATTGAACAGAAATGTTCCTTTTTGTTTTAATAACAATATCTTTAACCAGGTCTTGTAAACCTAAATGTGTAATCACATGCGAGTCCATGTGATAGTCAGACTGGGCTCGGATCAGTTTTTTAAAAGCTTAAAAGTTGGATTTACCGGCACGGACTGAATTCATGAATCCAGCGTGTAGTCTGAACAGGATTCAGAGAGCGTCAGGGTCGATACCACACTGCTGTCCTTTTAAAGAATATGATGTGGATCCACGCCAGATTAATCTGCTCGACAGCTGGTTTTAAATTTAGCTTGTTTATGGCATTTTGTTCATAGACAGACAGAACCTTGTACTATAACACACCCTAATATCAGCTGACTGGTTTAAATCTTAGTCACCTGCACAGAGAAGTCCCCATACTGCACCAGTAATAAGGATAACTGTTTCTAAGTTACAGACCTGGGTTCATTTGTCAAACTTGCCATGCTGGTTCTCTCTGGGCTCCTGTTTGCCCCACTGAGCACAGCTATTTACTGTGTCTAATGAACCCATGCAGGCGATATGGGATCTCCGCACAGCCAAGCCTCAAACATGGACCTGGATGTGAAACTGTAGTTCATAGCTTGGCTTTTTACCCCATCAGTGACATCTGAATCACAATGGGGACATTAAGCTAACATAGCAGCTTAGTGCTGGTAATGGTAACATCAGTGATAGGGTTTATGCTTCAAACATCAATGTGTTATTTTTGCTGAACAAATCTGGGTGTCTTTTGTTTATCTGTTGTTTTTGTTTTGTTTTTAATCAATTTCTGATCAGAATTACAGATATAAACATGGACCCGGGCTGTGTTGATGCTAACATGGACAAAACTCCGCTCAAAACAATCTATGTTGTACAGACTAAAAGTTTAAATGTACTTTCCAGGGACATGCAGGTTGTATATGAAACACACTGAGGCAAATACAGGACTATACACATAAAGTGAATGCTAATGGTGGTTAGACACAGGTGCACACAATCAACACAGTCACAGGCAGGAAGTAAAGCTAAATGCAAAAACAGAAGATGGAAGAAGCTCAGAGACAGATGTGAAGTTAAGAACTAATAAACGTTAGTATGCACAGTAGCTAGAACTCAAAGAGTTAAGAAGAAAATGTAAAGAAGCAGGAATGAAGGAGAAAATATGTAAAGATAATCAGGGCAGCTTTAGTGTGAAGTAATACAGACTGAAGCAAAGCAGACAAGAGCAAGGAAACCCCACCGAGCTGTAAGCAACTCCGTGTGTGTCATACAGTCTGATCTGTGCCTGGAGTATTTGAACAGCCTTCTTACAGAGGCCTATATTTAGCACGTGCTTGTGCTGTATGGATTTGTGTGCATAAGCTTATCATCACTTCATCAATTGGTACTCTCCATATCTGCTGGCAGCTGCGGAGCATCGTGATTGGAAATATGCAGAGCATATGTTAACAACCACAAGCTAACGTCCAGGCTTTTGCACCACAGCACAGACATGCTTCAAAGACTCAAAGTGCCTCTAGGATTTGCCAGGTAGGTTTTCAGGTTTTCAGCTGTTTCAGTGTCTCAGGCTGAAGATGAATATCTCAGCACCCGGTGCTCCAGGAAATGTTCCTATGAATTTTACTGTTATTTATTGTTTGTGTCAAAGACCTCCTGCAGCCTCACGCCCGTGTCACTCAGAAAGTTTATTTGGGGGCAGCACTTTATAATACAGCACACAAATAATGGTGTAATTACTGACCAGTCACCATGCATTTCTTTATTCGTGTAGGGGGGTAACTTTCAGCAACTAAAATTACCATATGAGAAAAATGTTTATGTATTTTCTAATTATTACGTGCCTTTGGGCAATTTGCAAATGACACTGTAAGGATCTACATGTAATAACAATGTCAGGAAATTCTAGAAGCAAGAACCTTAAAAAATATACTTAGTGTATTCTTTCTATTCAAACCTCCACTTGTGCTGTACCTGCCAGTGAGGATCTTTTACTGATAGAAAATTACACCTCAAATCTAGAAAAGTTACGCACCAAACTGAATCAAAAAGAAGCTACAGAGTGTACACTGGAGCGCTCCCCCATTTATGAATGTAGTGTAACAGTGAATTCAAACACAGGCAGGTTCAGCAGGTTTTACCTGTGTCCGGTGGGAGGGGCACAGTCATGTTGCTGGGTGGAAACACACAAGAAACAGCTCAGTTACAGTCACCAGTGTTGTATCTTTAAGCGCTGTTGCCTCCATTTGATTGATTGATTTTGTCTTTGCATTAAATTCATTTTAGGGATCATGGATGAGGCTGTCTCTAACAAAAAAGCTTCCTAGCAGCACTGAGCTGAGACAGCACTGTGGTAACTTTTCTTTTTCTTTCTCGCATTTTTGTAACATTAGCTGATCAAAATAAAGCCAAAATGAAGAATCGTTGTTTGAGTAGTGAAGATGACAGCATAGACGGTCTGAATGCTAAAGATGAAGGCAGAGTAATGGATGTCATCTGGGGATTAAATTGCAGTTTCTAAATGGAGAGCAGGGCACTTGTGCATTAATGTGTTTAAAGGCTCGTAAGCCCCTCCTCTCTGGCTCAACAAGAACTTGTTAGCGCAGTGACCAATATCGTCTTAAAAGAAGCTGTGGTTGATACAAATGGAAGTGTGGGTAGAATCTATGGAAAGACGCATGTTCACGCGTAACGAGGCCAAACAAAATTAAACACGTTACCATCAAAGTAGCACAAACATCCAGAGAGAGGGGAAAGGCAGATTCCGTTGAATGGAGCTGTTCCCAGCAACAAATAAAGCCGCTGCACAGCCACAGCAAGAGAAAATGACAGGTAGGGTGAGAAATGTGTGCGAAACAAACCACCGAATCATTTCCAGCCTCAGAGGGTTTTTTTTTTCATTTTCCGCCGACTTTAGTTATGTAAGAGATTAACCGTGTGGCTGAAGGTGGAGATGTTTGGAGCGCACAGGCTGCTTCGCTGGAATTAGTGCCTGTGCACCATCATGTGGCTGCTGGCTGAAGGCTGAACGCTGCGACCGAGCCTCCGCCTGTCTCACCGGAGAACCGGGCTCCATGTCAACATGCCAACGTTTTCAGTCATGTACAAAGGAGCGGTGATCATCAGCAGGTAAAGGCGAGCGGCTGCGTGTGCAGGTAGAGGTTAGTCTGTGTGACAGCAGCGGTGACACGATGCTGACAGCTGAACTCTGGAAACACGGAGATGCGTTTACTAACCATAACTCTGTCCCGTGGAAACCAAACACACCGCGTGTCTTCTCGGGCTTTTTCTGGTAACCGTGACGCTGACTGTCCGTCTGTAACACAGGCGCGTGGATCTGCTTCGTGTCTCACACGGAGCTGTGCTTCGTGCTCTTCTCTCAGGCTTATCGATATGTTCTAGTTTTCCGCGTGAAATGATGCAGTGATCTTTCTTGCATGCGCTACAAACGGATGAGCTCCACATCAGAGACCAAGTGCGTCCCAAGTTTCCTTTGAAAAGAGCCTCTATGAGGCACTTTATCGGCTCTCATTAGCGGGTTCCATTGTGGACATTTAATGTTCAGTCTGTGCTTTTACTGTGTGGCTCATTGATTTTGTAAATGTTGCCGATTTGGTGGTCCGTGTTTTACCAAAGTTGGAACATTTACTGACAGACGTTTGGAAGCTTGTCTCATCGACATTTTATCCGATAGGGTGAATGATGCAGTCGGCAGTGTGGAGCTGCTTCAGTTATGTTTACAATATGTTTCTCATGCCACAAGTGATACTTCATCCATGTGTGTCTAACAACACAACCACTGAGTTTTTTGAATGGCACCAAGCTTCAGCGAGTGTATTCGTGACTCCGGTCATGCCCATAGACTGTATGAACCTTATAAACAAATAAATAAAATGTTGTTTAAACAGCACCTTTCTAGACAGAGTCACAAAGTGCTGCACATAAGATAACAAATAATAAAAGGTAAAACAATATAAAACAGGCAAAAATGAATCAAAAGCAGTTAAAAAGGTGAGTTTTGAGTTGTTTTTTTTTAAAAACAACGACTGAGTCCACAGTTCTTAATGTTTGGGGGAGAGAGTTCCACAGTCTCGGGGCCACAGTGGCAAAAGCTCTGTCACCATTAGTTCTCATCTTAGTCTTTTTTATAGCAAGTAAGCCCTGATCAGATTACCTCAGGGACCTGCTAGGGACATATGGCTGTAGCAGATCAGAGATGTAGACTGGTGCCAGTCCATGCAAGGCTCCGAATGTCAAGACCAGGAACTTAAAATGGACTCTAAATTCCACAGGAAGCCAGTGAAGCTGAGATAGCAATGGTGTCACATGTGAATTTAGGATGACCTAAAACCGGAGACCATCACAGAAAAGGATGGTTGATGTAGATATGAGGAGAACCACTCTAAGGCAGTTCCAGATACACCAACCCAGTGTTGAAGCCTTTCAAGGAGGATGTGGTAGTCAACACTGTCAAAAGCTGATGTGAGGTCCAAACTAAGTAGGACAGAGTATTTTCCTGCATCATTACTCATCAAAATGTCATTTGAGACCCTAAGAAGGGCTGTTTCTGTGGAGTGAGCTCATTTTTGGCATTTAATAGACAGAGATCGAGCATTTAAAAGCGCCATATTCAGTGAGGTAGAAGCCTCAGTATTTGCAGGGGCTCGAGTTACAGGACGTAGATACTTTTGAGTATCTACGTTTGAGCCATCACGCTCGTAGAATCCACTCACCGAGGGAATAAAGGGCCAGACGGCAGAAGAGTCTGGATAAACCCTCCTCAGACAGGGAAGTGGAAGACAAGTCCCCTCCATGTAGCTTCTCCGAGCACAGGAGACAAGGTCCGCTTGGCGTTTCTTACCAGCCAAACCCCGCCGCCAGTAAAGCCTGAGCTTTACCCAAACAGCTCCTTTTCTCCCTCTCCTTCTCCGTGGTCTAGAGGAACCGCCGAAAGTGCCTAGCGAGGCTCCAGCTGATGGAGGCGGGTGGAAAATACCGGCGGAGGACGAAGAGACATTGTGAGGCACCATAGAGGATTGGATGGATAGCAAAGCCAGACGATCATACACCAAGGCAGCCAATACATCGTTAAAACTAAGTGAGAACAGCAGAGCAGAAAAAAATAACACAAAGTAGCAGAGCGCGACAAACTGCACCCGGCAGCGGCAGAGCCAAACACAGGCGCCATCATACCTTTCTTTTCAAAAGGCCAGCAGGGGTTAACAGCTATAGTTGCATAAAAACTGTATGTCCTATAGTGTTACATGGGTAATCTGCTGTCACCTCTGGAAACACACAAGGCATTAACCAATGAGCGGGTGGTTTCATAGCTGGATCCACCCCTCACTGCCATATCCAGGTTGGAAACAAGCAGTCGGTGATTTCACATTGGCCTCATCCATCTTTTATGTTGTCTGTGGTTATGCCTATGGGTTTAGCTTTTGCCACTATATTGGTCTGAATGTGATATAACTCAGTGCACTCAATTTTTTTAGGACAATTACTCAGCTTGCCGTACACCTGTAGACCTGAGGGTTAAACTGGGACTGGGGAAAGGGGGGAACCTTTGTAGCTGTTCAGTGGCAGGAAATGACTAATCAGCTGACCGTGCTGGTGCTGAGGTTTAATGCTCTTTGTGGATTTTACCAGCTGCGTTCTAAAATATATGTGGAGATGTAACGTGAACCATCATGGCTGCTTTCCAACTCCTGGCCAATGTGACCTTTGTACAACCACAATTCCAAAAAAGTTGGGATGTGGTGTAAAAACATTTTATTCAGAATAGAACATAGAGAAAGCATCAAATGTTTCAACTGAAACATTTTACTGCAGTCCTGAGCAGAACTTTAAGACCACTTGAAAATCGGCAAAAAATCCTATTTTGCATGTTTGGATCTTAACAAGGTTCCAAGTAGAGCTTCAACATGCAACAAGAAGGAATGGGAGTGACACAAAACATTTTTGGATCATGCAATTTATTGAAAACAACACTTAAAGTGAAACAGGCTGTTTCACAGCTGATCCAAAGTTTAGGTCCACATGCCTTAAGGCCAAATCTGTGTTAAAATGTGGATTCATCATTTTCTGTCAGGTAGTCTCACTGTCATAACGTTCTGATGGCAAAGGCAAAAAACGTTCCCTTTTGAACGTGGTCGGGTTGTTGAACTGCATGAGCAGGGTCTCTCACAGCGCGGCATCGCTGCTGAGGTGGGGACGCAGTAAGACAGTCATTTGGAATTTCTTAAATGATCCTGAGGGTTATGGAACAAAATAGTCAAGTGGAAGACCCAAAACAACTTCACCAGCACAGAGCCGAAGGATCCTGTCTGTCAAGACACTGGAAGATCCTCGACCCAATTTAAGGCCATTACTGGTGCCGACTGCAGCCCCATAACCATCAGACGGCATCTCAGACTGAAGGGCTTCCAAAACAAGAAAGGTCTTCAAAGGCCTCGTGTCCTTGGACGCCACAGAACTGACTGTTTGGACTTTGAGCGCCAAACATGGGACATTGAAAGGTGGAAGGAAGTTTTATTCGCTGATGAGAACACATTTAACCTTGATGGTCCTGTTGGTTTCCAACGTTACCAGCATGACAAGCAGATCCCACCCGAGGTGTTCTCTACGCTCCACAGTGGAGGGGGGGACCATAATGGCCTGGGGTGCTTTTTCCTTCAGTGGAGCTTCAGGAGGTGCAGGGGTGTCAAACAGCTGCTGGCTGTGTCCAGATGTTGCAGAGAGCGTCCCTCATGACTGAGGGCCCTCGTCTGTGTGGTAACCACTGGGTTTATCAACAGGACAATGCTACAGTTGTCATGATCCTGGGTCTGTTGACCCAGCGTTTTGAGTTTTAGTTTATGTAAGCCCGTCAGGTTTCCTAAGTTCATTTGTTATCATGCCTAGGTGTTTCTAGTTCTTATTATTTTCCCCTCGTGTTTCCGACTATGTTAAATCTCCCCTGCTCTTCATGCGCGGAGGCCCGGATCTCTGCCCCAGCATTCACTGCGCCCTGCGGGGTGCTGGAGCTACGTGGTTCAGACATGTGTCCCCCATCTTCTTTGGGGGGGCACAATTCACTCTTAGAGTTCAGAACATAACCCACATTGCCATTACTGTCCTCTTGACTTGGGACACGAAACTCAGGTGAATTGTGCTTATCGAGTACAGGAGTGAGAGCATCACTCAGAGGCTGCTTTGAATTGTTCTCCTCTGGTTTACCTAATAATTTGGTCTCACACAATTCATAACAAGTAGTAGAGTCACGAGATGAACGAGCTGAGGAACAGTCAGGTTGATCACTGGGTACAGACAGGGTGTCATTATTTAAGTCACAGCGCTCATGACCAGAGGTTATATCACCACCCTTCACACCAAACATGAGTTCGTGATCAATACTTTCATCGTTTAGCAAGAGAATGGGTGGTGTTGAGGAGCAATGGGTAGCTATCGCTCCTCCACCACATGTAGAAATTGTCTTTATCTCTGGAGCATCTGCGAACCCTTCATGACAGTCACATTCCAGCAACTCAGGAAGACTTTGAGGCGAAAGATTGTCACTAACCTCTATTATTAACGGAGTCCGAGAGGAAACGAGAGTTCCACCAACCTCCAGCTGCTGCAAGGTGCTGCGGCGACGTGGATGTCGCCTCTTCCTTGAGGGAGCCACTGAGGCTGAAGCATTGGCTGTTGGGGAGGTGAGGGGTGGCAGACCCTGGCAGCTCCGAGGGCCCCCCAGAGCCAGGCGTGTTCCCCGGAAAGAGCGCTCACCACGATCAGGGGCGAGCCACGGCTCCCTCCCGAACTCTTCCTCTAGCTGTACGACGCGACCCAGCGACACAAGAACGGGAGATCATCCGGACAGTGGAGTCGCTATGCGGCAAGTGGTTGCGGTGTTCCAGAGAGGAGGAACGGAACGAGTTAGCCCGCCAAGTAGGGGTATGCGTGTCCGTATTCCCTTGGTTATGGGAGGCGCTGCATCCCCTCGTCATTGACTTTCTCGTCTCCTCTCTCCAACTCCGCCCGCAACTGCAGCGGTCCTGTGTGCGTGAGCCGTCGCCAGAGTCATGCGGTAGCTCAGTTTCCCCGCTGCCTCGTGAGCCAGAAGCCGTCAGAGTCGGTACGGTGAGGCTCACCGCCGCCACACCCTCGGCTCACGCTCCATCGGCTTCCGCATCCTCGCCACCGCCTGACTGCACTACGCGGATCAAGGAGATGCCAGCGGCTATTGACTTCAGCGAGGAGGAGCGGCAGCAAGTATTACGGGCGGCAGGTGCGAGGCGGGGCGGTTGGCGAGAACTCCTCCTCGGGGATGAGCCAGGGCTTCCAACGGCGCTCGTCCTCGCGATACGCCCGTAATACTTGCTGCCGCTGAACGATGAAAGTATTGATCACGAACTCATGTTTGGTGTGAAGGGTGGTGATATAACCTCTGGTCATGAGCGCTGTGACTTAAATAATGACACCCTGTCTGTACCCAGTGATCAACCTGACTGTTCCTCAGCTCGTTCATCTCGTGACTCTACTACTTGTTATGAATTGTGTGAGACCAAATTATTAGGTAAACCAGAGGAGAACAATTCAAAGCAGCCTCTGAGTGATGCTCTCACTCCTGTACTCGATAAGCACAATTCACCTGAGTTTCGTGTCCCAAGTCAAGAGGACAGTAATGGCAATGTGGGTTATGTTCTGAACTCTAAGAGTGAATTGTGCCCCCCCAAAGAAGATGGGGGACACATGTCTGAACCACGTAGCTCCAGCACCCCGCAGGGCGCAGTGAATGCTGGGGCAGAGATCCGGGCCTCCGCGCATGAAGAGCAGGGGAGATTTAACATAGTTGGAAACACGAGGGGAAAATAATAAGAACTAGAAACACCTAGGCATGATAACAAATGAACTTAGGAAACCTGACGGGCTTACATAAACTAAAACTCAAAACGCTGGGTCAACAGACCCAGGATCATGACAACAGTACACAATGCTGCAGGACAAGAGACTTCTTCTAGGACAATAACATCACCCTGTTGGACCATCCTGCGTGTTCCCCTGATCCAAATCCAACTGAGAACCTTTGGGGATGGGAAGTTTACAAAAACCGACAACAGATCCAGGCAGTAGATGCCTTCATGCGGCCGTCTTCACCACTTGGAGAAATGTTCCCACTCACCTCATGGAAACACTTGCATCAAGCATGCCACAACGAATTTTTGAAGTGATCAACGATCACTGTGGAGCGACTCATTACTGAGTTCATGTTTGCAACATTGATTTCTGTTTTGGGGGGTTTACAGGTTTTTTGGAGGTGTGGTCCTAAACTTTGATCAGCTGTAAAACAGCCTGTTTCAGTTTAAGCATTGTTTGCATGCTCAAAAAAATGTTTTGTGTCACTCCCATTTCTTTTTGTTGCATGTTGAAGCTCGACTTGGTACCTTGTTAAGATCCAAACATGCAAAATAGGATTTTTTGCCATTTTTCAAGTGGTCTTAAAACTTTGTTCAGGACTGTATTTCATGAAAATGGCATCAACATCTTCCAAAACAATTGGGTCAGGGCAACAAAAACCTGGAAAAGTAAGTGGTGCTCAAAAGAAACAGCTGGAGTAACATTTAGCAGCTGATCAGGTTAACTAGTAAGTAACACAACTCGGTATGAAAAGAGTGTCGTGGAGAGGCTGATGAAAAAACTGCCAACAAACTGTGGTGCAGTTTCACTATTTTTTTCTTTTTCATTTTTTCATTTGTTCGTGTGATCTTTGGTCCTTCAAGCAGCACTGCATTAACAACAGACACGATTGTGTGGTGGAAATGATGCATGGGCTCAGGAACACTTCCTGTGCTGTCCACACATGCAGGTTAAAGCTCCACCCTGCAAAGAAGAAGCCATATGTGAACATGATCAGTGATTCTCTGGACCAAAGCTCATTTAAAATGGACTGTAGCAAAGTGGAAACCGGCTCTCTGGTCCAAGGAATACAAATACAAATTAGCATTTTCAGTAGGAGAAACGTTTCGTCACTCATCCAAGTGCAGGTTTCCCCAACCTTATAAACAGTACATTTGCCTAAAAACTGAAACTAGCACCACTGAACAACGGGCTGTGAGCTCAGTTTCTTCATCATTAATATGCAAATTGTCATGACCATTAATCAAAGACAGCCCAAAGCAGTAAAATGAATCCAAACCACAAAAATCAACAGTGAATCCCGCTGTTCTAGTGTGAGACTGTATATCCATCATTAACAGATGATTTTAAAATGTCCAGCTCCATCCTGAACGTTGCATCTTTGTGTTATCAGCCAGTGTTTCTTTCGAAGTTCAGCCTCATTGTTTTTACTGACAGCAGTGGCGAACCCTCTGCAGCTAAAATATTGATAGTCCTTTTTGTCATTTGGGTGTAGACAGGAAGGGAACTGCAAACTAAAATAAAGCGCTGAAAAGACATCGTTCCAGATACCAAAAAAGTGACATTTATGGTTTGTTCATTTGCAGTATTCTGCATTGTCTTTAGCAGTGTCTAATGAGGGAAGCAAAGGGATGCTTTGCAAGTGTTAGATGAGGATTAGTAAAGAGGGAAAAGGGGAAAGCTGCAGTGTGCAGTCCTCTTGTGCAGCATTATTGCATAAGACGAACAACATGTGTGCCAGCCCTATCGCTCAGAGAATTGCTCACTGTGTGAGATCTTACCAAGATGCTTTGGAGTTACTCAATGCTGCTGTCTCATTTCTGCTTCCTCTGCTACTGTCACAGCTGTATTTGGTCTTGTCTTCAAACAGCAGTGTGAGGAAAGAATTCTTTTGTGTTCATAATTTGAGAAAGATTTTTGACAGTACCATGAATAGAAGACTCATTTTCACAACGAAGTATCTGCAGCACACACTGAAGACACACTCCTTGCCTTGTGTGTGGTGACAAAGTCTCAGGCCTAGACAGGAGAAGCTATCTGAGGTTAAGTTCCCAATACTATAGTTCTCCTATGTGATGGATGGATTCTGATTGTGTAGCAGTGCAGCCTGTGAAAAAAATAGTTAGATTTGGGTTTTTTTTCCTATTTCGTCATCTTTTTCTCCCTCACTCTCTTTCCTTTCCCTGCTTCCTGCTTCCTTTTTATCCACTGACCTCTAACAGGACACTAATGGGTCCATACGGAGTTGACCGGGCTGTTCATTCCATGGAGTTTACAGACTGTGAGAATGGCCTAGGTAAGTCTTTTATACTTCTGTCCCCACAAGTAACAACACTCGACTACTCTCCTTTGTGTTTGCAGAGGTCACATGTGTTGCTGCTTGTAGATGTTGCTCTGGCTCTTTAACTTCAATAAGATGCTCAACTTAAGTTCTTTCATTTTTTTCACTCGCACTTGTCTGACTGCTTACACAGCTCACGTCTGACTTAGGATCCGCATTCAAATAGTGATTACTTAAAAAGTAGCCAGTACTGTACTGTAACATATTTAATTAAAAAAATGTCCATGAAATGACGTTGACTTTAGTGATCCATTAGTTTGTGGACAAAGCACAGTTTCCATAAGACATTAAAGGAGAAGAACGATTTTGGAAGTTCCACATATGGCAAACAAAAACTTACCAACACCTACAGTAAGACCGTGCCATAGAAAACAGAATCAGCTTCACCCCGCCTCACCAACACATGCAACCAGGGTTTGTACATCAAAATATGGATGTGCCATGGGCTCCCCGGTGTCAGCCATTGCAGCCAGCCTTTATAAGGAGGAAGTGGAAAGTAAAGCTTTTGGTTCTTTCAAAGGAACAGCCCCTAAAGACCGGCACAGATATGTGGATGACATCTGGGTCAAAATCAAAACCCATGAAGTAGAAGAATAATAGTTTGCCATTTCTGGACTGTGCTGTATGCATTGAGGAAGATGGAAACCTCAACACTGAAGCCCACACACAGAGACTAGTATCTACTCTTTGACTCCAAACATCCTGTGGAACACAGATTTGGAGTAATCAGGACCCTGCAACACCAGAGAGAAGAGAAAGAAAAGGAACACGCATGGATAGAAAGTTCTTAAAACATGTGGTTATCCCAACAGGACCTTCGTCAAATCAGCAAAGATGCATAGGAAAGAAGGTCAGCTGCGTAGAAACTGAACGACAAACGGAAAAACATTGTCATCCCTTGTGTAGCAGGTTTATCAGAGGAGAAGCTTCTCCAAGCACGACATCCACTTCAGGCTCGGCCACACACTCGGACAAAAACTTGTCCTCGTGAATAAAGCTCGTGCTTTCTGCAGGTGTGTCAACATAACCTGAGTTCTGAGAGAAACTGTTCCCCTCACAGGACGTAGTGGTCTGACACTTTATACCCAATAGTTGACCAAACACATACAAGCTGAGATGAAGCCATGGATTTAATAAAAAACAACATTTTGGACCCAACAGAATTCAGTTCTTTACACCAAGTCTGAATCATCTACATAGCCTTATTCAACCATCCTCCACTAACCACTGGTGATGGAGCATGATAATGAGTAGATTAAATAATATTAGTCTGCGTTTTAAAGGGATTTGCAGAGTAGGTATCATGCTACAGATCACTGTGTTTGCCAAGCAGAGGAAGTAGGTCAAAGCCATAACCGACTTAACTGAGTGGGGTTAAGAATACAGGAGCTGCTGTTGTTTTTATCCTCCACTTCCACTATCTACTATGCACTATCACTGTGCTGCTGCAACTTGTGCCTAAGCAAGAAAAAACAGCTCATGTCCATGAATGCAACTACTGTCAAGCTGCCAAACATCACAGTGAAGCAAAACTGCTTTATATAGATATATTTATGTCCATATTTATACGTCCACACATATATATTCATGAGGTTGTGTAAATCTCCTCAGAACAGAACTGTATTACTCTATTATTGTTGACATGTCCAAGATGATGTCTTACATGATTTGATGTTTAGTAACGTTTGCAGAAGCTGATGGCATAAAGAACGTGTGCACTGCTGAGGCAACTTGTGATTTGGCAGTATATAAATAAAACTGAATATGTTTAAGTTCTGAACATACAGTTTATAATTATTCTTGAAATGTAACATTTAAAGCAGTAATAAATATTAAATAACAGAATTCAGAGAGTCAGAGTACACAGGGCAGCTCTGTTTTCTCATTTATTTTGACAAATAAAAGAAATGCACACAATTTGTGTGCATTTTATATGCTTTTGTAAAGTGCGTACATGTATGTTATGCAATATATATTTGGCTAGGAAAATGAGAAATGGGTCCAGTGATTTACTGAGAATTTGAAAGTGAATATTTGGTGTGAACACCTTTATTCTTCTTCACTGCCTGAACTCTCTGAGGCAGCTGACAGACTGAGCATGACTCTGACTCTGTCATTTCTTTAAGTGTTCCTCAGGAATGGTTCTCCAGGCTTCTTGATGGATAGTCAAAGCTCTTCATTGGATGTTCTCTTAAGATGACCCTCACTGCTTCAATAATGTTGAGGTCCGGGCTTTGAGGAGTCCAGTCCATAACCATCGGTCATGAACTGGCCACTGTGAGGGTTTTATTTTCTATCCAGTTATGCTTTTGGCATAACAGTGATTTTAAGTAATTGGTTGTGCTGTATTTATACATATGTGTAAGCGTCATAAAGGTTTTTTGACTTACTGGAAAGCCAAAAAGTCTGAAGAATGAAGATGCGTAAAAGCCAACCTGTGTATCAATATGTGCACGCAGGTGAGAAGCAAAGCAACTAATTCCCATCCAACCTGAGCACATGCAGGTGAATACAGTGTTCTGATACATATATTAAAGTCTTAAGGCTTCCTTAGTGTACACATGTAGCTTTCAGCAGGGGGAAGGGCTGCTGTACACACTGTAGCATACAATCGCATATGGAGGACAGAGCTTTTGAATCTCTCTGTTAGTGCAGCTGAAAGCAGCACAGCATCAGCCTGTGGGCAGGGGACGGTGTTTGCAGTGAAAATCGTGTCCGTCACAGTTCATTTTGTTGACATGTTGGCAGTATCTGCAGCTTGTGCTTTAAAGAAGACGGTTTTCAAAAATCACTCTCCCTACTCAACAGACATTTTATATTTCACGTTCTTGTGTTATCTGGGGAATAAGAAACCATTTTAAGAACCCTTTGTAATCACACTGAATAACCCCACATTTTGTTTAGATCTGGAACATTCAGTTCTTGTGTAAGAAATATGCCCTTGACTCATTGTGAATGGGAAGTAATGATTCGGAAAGTAAATGCAAAGCTGAATAAGAACAAGGGATGCAAGTCTTTCATATTTGCTCCAGCTGCATGTTTTTCTTATCTGATGATAGATGAGGGGAGGAGACTGCTTTGAGGCTTAAAAGAACAAGAAACTGTTTTCCTCAGAGAAGAGTATAAAAGGATGGGAGGACTGAGACAAGGAACTTTAAAACCCCACTGTTTCACCAGGCGATAATTAACTTGAGCCCTTCACTCCAGACCCAATTAGTTGTAACACTCTGTGTTGGCTCCAGCAGGCCAGTGGAAGCCTTAAGCTAAAGAAGGCCTGATTTCAGCGTTAACTCTACTATATTCTCTGTGGAGTGCAGTGATGAAAGATCCACGTGCAGGAATCAGATGGGCTGTTGGAGCTGTAGAAGCTGTGTGTGTAAAGTGTGCATAAAACACATGAACGTGGAATCATTTTGTCCACTGATTCAGTTATAGTTACTGTTGCTTAAATTATTTACATTTAATTGGTAGTGATAAGATTATTACAATTATTATTATTTGTTTTCTATCCATATTGGAGTTTTGCTCCTTTGCATCATGCCGAAGCTGGAAACCTGGATCCTCTGTAGCCAGTTAGAAAGATTACATAAGTTACCCTCTGAAGGTCTACTAGAAGCAGCACTTGAATGCAGCACTATAGACAATCCCTACTGCAACCGGTAGGGATGCAACCTGAGACTAATCAGCTGATCTGATCAGTATGATTCACGCCTACTGGCTGAAGAAGCTGACTGCACTCAATGAGGCTGCTAATGGATGAAACGCACCCAGAATGGCTAACAGAAGGCCGGAAGGTCCTGATCCCCAAGGATCCCCAGAAGGGACTGGTCCTATCCAAATACCAGCCAATAACCTGCCTCGGTACCACATAGAAGCTCCTGTCAGGCATCATAGCAGCTAAGATAAACAGGCACGTGGCTTGACACATGAGCAAGAATACCAGAGGAGAAACACTGGCTTCTGGTAGACATAGCAGTCACCCGAGACTGATTACCTGAAGGCCTATGACTCGATGCTCTACACATGGATCCTAGAACTATATAAGATCAACGGGACTCTAAAAGCCTTCATCAGAAACTCAATGGGGATGTGGTGTACAACACTAGAGGCCAACTTCAACCCAATAGCACAAGTCACCATCCATCATTTAAACTGGAGAAGTGTAGCCTGATGGTAACAAGAGAAGGAAGGTAGTCAGAGGGGACCATGCTACCAGAAGGCAACATGTAGACACTGAGGACAGCTACAAGTACCTGGGGATCCCACAGGCAAATGGGAAAGACTAGGAAAGCTGCAACCACCAAGTACCTGCAGAGGGTCAGGCAAGTCCTGAGGAGTCAGCTGAATGGTCAGAACAAGATCAACACCTACAACCTGTTGGCGATCAGGTACCCTGCTGGGATAATAAGGTGACCAAACGAGGAGATAGAAGCCACTGACAATAAGACAAGGAAGCTCCTTACCGGGGATGGAGGGCTTCACCCCAAGTCAAGCATCCTGAGACGCTAAGTGGAAGGAAGGAGGCCCGGGACTACTGAATGTCAGAACCACAGTCCAGGATGAGACAACAAACATCCACGAGTACATCAGGAAGTTGACTATAACTGACCGCGTGAATACCTCAGTGCCGAGTATAGCCTGGAAGTCCTAAGGTCAAAATAGGAGACGCACCCTAGGGCGGTTAAGAATGACTGAGCTAAGATCCTGTGGGACTTCTAGATACACATGGACAAACTGGTGATGGTAAACGAACCAGACATAGTAGTGGTGGACAACCAGAGATGGCCGCAGTAATAGATGTAGCTTTAGAGATATACCGATACGTAATATCGGATCAGTCCATCTCTAGTAGCTATACCAGCAATGTCAGGAAGAAGGAACACAAGAAGCTGGAGAAGTACCACCGGCTGAGAAAAGAACTCAAAAAATGTGGAAGGTGAAGCTAACAGTGGTTCCAGTGGTAACTGGAGCAGTGACTCCCAAGCGAGGCAAGTGGCTCCAGCAGATCCCAGGAACAACATTGGAGATCTCTGTCCAGAAGGATGCTGTCCTAGGAACAGTAAAATACTGAGCAGGACCCTCAAGCTCACAGGCCCACAGGGGCATTTCTTCTGTTTGGAATTGAATTGCTTCTTACTGTGGAAATGGTGTGGAACAGTGACATAGTGGTGGAGTGGTGATTTAGTGTACGGGGGAAAGTGCATTAAAGTAAGAGTGCTTTACATAAAGCTTGATCTGGTCATAAAGACTTTCTTCTATGCTTAGTGGTTGCAGTGGCACAGGTTTCAGAGACAGGAAAACACAGTCTAAATGCACACAGTCCAACCAGCTCGTTTTGTTTCAGAAATTCAATTAGGTTTTATTTATATAATGCCAAATCATAAGAGCAGTCACCTCAAGGGTAAAGACAATAATGCAGAGGGAAGCCCGTCAGTCAAATGAACCCCTTTGAGCTGTAAGAAATGTAACCAGGTCATAGATGGAAGAAATCTGACAACAGTGTGCCAGGAGACATGAACCTCTGTCTGTTGTGCTTGAGCAGGTTTTTGCAGGACTGTCATTAACCTGGAAATCAGAGTGTTCCCTATGATGCATTGTTTCCAGGCAGTGACTCCACTGCCATCTTGAGATGACAGTCATTTTTTACAAGGCACAAAGTGGCTGGAGAGCAAAAAATCATTAAAGAAACACTGGAAAACCCATTAAAGTACTCTTTTTCTATCTCTCTCTCTACAGGAATTAAAGTGATAGGTGGAGTGAAGGAGCTAACAGGAGAGGAGTTTGGAGTCTACGTCAAACGGATTTTACCAGGTGGCCTTGCTTCAACTGATGGTAAGACTTGAAATCCAGAAACCTTTGGTCAGACTGTGCTAGAACAGCACAGTCTGAATTTAGACTAGTTACTTTGACCCCCAACACAGAAGATAATATTTCTAGAACAAAGGCAGTAAAAGTTTCGACTTCCGCCTCTGAATTGGGGCGATAAGAAAAAGAGAAAATACTTGTGGGACTATAAATGTTCAGTCATTCTCCAACATCTCTGTTGGAGAATGACTGAACATTTATAGGCTCTATGTGAAGCAGTATTACTGAGTGGGTAATTCCTGAATATTTCCCAGAAAGTTCAAAAGAGGTGAAGAAGACCAAGTTGGCTTGGCCTATAGAAAAGCCACATAACAGTACAGCAGTTATTTGTGGACATTTCCATTGTCTCCTCCGATATTTCACAGCAACACCCTGAACATGTCGGTTGAGACCAAGCATGCAGTCTGCAGCGGTGCTGGTGTTATTTTAAATGCACAAATCCTTTGTTTGTGCCTTTACTACATAATGTAGAAATTTAGCGAGCCCTTGTGCTAATTTTTCCCATTCATGAAGATCATGTGAATGACTCCAAAAGCCAAAGAATAGAAATGAACGTTGACAGTGGCCTGACTGAAGACCTTTGCAGTGAGAACAAGTATTTTTGGAGCATATCTCCTGTGAGTATTAAAACATGAATAATATACACCACAAGATTGTCTTGGCCTACTTTTTGTGTATCGCACCATGAATGATGGATATAGGGCAAAGAGAGAAGTGTCTGTAAAAATTGTTGTTTGTTTCTTACAGCTTGTCCAGAACACCACATATGCTTGACTTTAGTTAGGCCACATTCTTCTTCAGCTGCTGGTATACAGATCAAAGGGTTTTGCTGTATTGTTGCAGTGCTGGTCTCTTCCTGACCCACCAGTCTGACATTTAAACTCCAGTTAGAAGAGCTGAGCTCACAGTTCACATCCCCGACTCCTCACTAAGATTTTCATGTCAATTTCAAGTGAGTTCACACTAAAATGTGCAAGATGTTGCTGTTTAACTCATAACTGAGTCTGATGTTGGTTTAAAGCTGAGGTACGCAGCATGTTTGGTGTCACTAGAGGGAAAAAAATCCATCATAACCATTCAGCATGTCTGTCAGACATCTAACTCAGTGAACACAGTCTTTGAAGTGGCCAGATAAATGTTACCATGAGCAGGTTCAGACTACGGCACACAATGTGCAGAATCAAAGTCCTCAGCATCAAACGGATGGTCTTTAATCCCAGTGGAACTCTCTACAGTCTTCTTGTTCTCATTTACTGTACAAGGATATTTGGCCTGCGTGGTGGAGCCACGGATCAAACCACTAAGTAGATGTAGATGACTTGCTCTACCTCCTGAGCTACAGCCACCCCCCATGGCTGGATGGACTTCATATCATAAATCCCTTTTTCTGTAAGACACATTCATGGGTCCTATAGGATATAAGGCAAAAAGAGAGTTCATTTAGTTCCAGCGAATTTGAAAGGGACTATTTGGGAATATTTCTTCTTCAGCCCAGCCTAAACTCTCTGAGGCAGCTTTCTGTCATTTCTTTCAGTAGTCTTCAAGAATAGTTCCCCAGGCTTCTTGAAGGACATTCAAAGCTCTTCTTCGGATGTTTCTGCCTTTTGGTCTGTTCTCTGTCAAGATGATCTCACACTGCTTCAGTAATGTGTGGGCTTTGGGGAGGCCAATCCATGACGGAAACAAAACTTTGAAAGAAGCTCGTATAATGGAACAAGGACTCACTCTGAGAGTGAAAACCTCAGCCAAGCAGCTCCCTTTCTGGGTAATATTTCATTTGAAGTGAACAATGTTGTATTTTGTTTTCTATGTTCTTTTTAAACTTACTCTAAGACGTTTGCAGTAGAGTAAAAATCAGATAACTCTAGCAAAACGGAGGTTTTCTTCGATTACACAAACGTGATACAGTAATGGATAATTGTTATTGATTTAGAAATAACTGAGCATGAATAACCTGAGCTTATTATATAATATTATATTGCATTATATATAACTAACCTGGCAGCTCATTCACTTGACAACACTTTCTTTAAAGATATAACACGTTTTGGGGTCAACCCGAAAGAAAGAAACATCCAAAATGAACCACTGCTGTCCAGCTGACAGCTCCCCTCTGCACTTGCATGTAATCTGTGTTTAACCTTTCACAGGAAACCTGATGCCAGGGGACCAGATCTTGGAAGTGAATGGGGACAGCCTAGTAGGTGTCACAAGTGAAAGGTAATCTGCTAAAGTCACTGCTCTCATGTTAACAGTAGTGATGCTGGAAGACAATCTGTGTAAATGTGTTTGCATGTGTTTCACAGAGCTGTGGATATCTTGAGAGCAGCCTCTGCAACCAATCACATGCGACTTCTTGTAGCCAGAGATGAGGAAGCAAAGTAAGCAGAAGTCTGTCTACAGTCCTGTGTGTTATTGCCACTGTTTCTCTGCAGACTATAAAAATGAGCTTGTGTGTGGTAGTCAAAATCATTTTTTTTGCCCTAAACAGCAGTAATGCCCCCTGAATGCTGTTCAAAAAGGAGTACTGTCTTGGTTTACTGTAGGTCCTGCTTTTGTAGAGGGCCCAAAGGTTCTGTGAGTGATGTCAGGGAGCCAGGCTATTAAATGATCAGTTCTCAGGCCTTGCTGTCTAGTCGAGCAGTGGAGTATTTGGATGCATTTCATGATGCCTACAGAAAGACCATGAACTTGCACCTGTACAACTGTTTAAAGGGAATCAAACTCCCAGCAGGTTTGAGAGTTGATTATTAAATCCTTTGTTAAGCCACAAAGTTTACTATGGACTATCTGTAGTGCTGGCAATGCAGAGCGAGTGCCTGTGGTTTGTGGCTGGATTAGTGATGCAGCCACAGGCAGATGTATCTGGTCCATCAAGAATCCCTTTTTTATACTGTCAACAAACCCTTGAAAATCCACCTTGTGGACAGGGGTGTCACTAGGGGTGGGTTTAAAAAATCAATTTCCCTGATTTCAATTTGAATAATGCGTTCATTAAATCCTGAATCGATTTTTAAATATTTATGTATTTTACCAGAAACGCCAGAATCTCAGGTTAAAGCTCACAAAACTGTTTCAACAATCACCAAACAGCTAAAACAGTAAATGAGAGCAGGTAAACAAGTTCCCTTCAAAAATGTAAACACAGAGCGTGGAGCCCCCCCGTTCTACTCACAGATTCTGATGCTGCAGGTGTTGGGTCTGTGTTTCCACAAGCCCCGCTAGTTTAGAAACGTATTCTCGTTAACGACAAAAACAAGATGAACATCTTTTACTTGCTAGCAAGGGAGGCCCCGGCCGGTGTCTTTTTTTTTTTTAAGGATGAAGTTTTTATCCAGTTTTTTATTTTATTCTTTTTTTTAGTGAGAAAGGGCACTTAAAAAGAGAAGAAGAGAAAACAAGCAAAAAAAAACAGAGCAACATACTAAACACAACACCATCACGTTAATCTAGCTAAGTGTAAACAGCAGTAAATACTAAATATTGAATGTTGTTGTGTAGCAAGCAGGACCGACAGCGCACAATGTGCTTGGAAATAGCAGCCAATAAAGGTGTAGTTTATGTCTATGAACAGTGAACACGCGTGTGCACACCTGTGTGGATCAGCGCGCTTGTATTCAAAATGTTTCCCCATGTAATGGTCTGCTAGAGCAGACTCTGTATTCCTCGTCCACACATAAATGCAAAAAAGGAGTTTTTAAAAATCTCAGTTTTCGGTGATTCGAAACGTCGTTTACGCTTGGACGAAACAGCTGCGTTTTCAAAAATACCCATGTAGGTGTGGACGTAGCGTAAAAGAGTTAGTAGTTTATTTTCTTACTACCTGTAATTTATTGCAGATTACTTGTATTTGCTTAATTGTTTACTAAATGTTTGAGGTGTGAAATAAACCGCTATGGAGCAAAATATGGGCGTGTGTGGTTGGAGGATGTGTGCGTGCATGCTTGCGGGTGGGTGCGAACATTTTTCTTGTAAAACAAAGGGGGGCCCAGCAAAAAAAGTTTGGGAACCACTGTGCTAGAGGATGTGGAGAGCGATAGTCCTGTCCCCCAGGGCATGAAGCAGGCATGGAGGCGATCCAGCCTCCAGATATCCAGAGGCCCCAGAGTGCGAGAGCCCAAGGAGGGCCACCGGAGGGGCATCCGTGCCACCCTCCTGGGAAGAGCTGAGGAGAACCCCAGATGAGGGGTCACCCAGTGGTGGCTCTGCCGGCAGCCAGCTGTGCCAGAGTGAACCGCAGGCCCAGAGGCCGGAGGCCCGAGGGCCCCCTTTGCCCCGGGAAGAGGCCTGACCGAGCAACAGGCACCAGGCCCTGCCAAGTAGTCACCGGGAGTGAGCTGGTACATACCTGAGCGCCCAGCCCCGGACACCAAGAACCACCAACGCACCGACCCCTGAGGGCATCAGTTACCGGCAGGGAGTTTGGTGAGGGGAGATAGGCCTTGGAGGGCCTGGGAGTTCCCAGAGAGGTGGAGTGTAAGACCCGACCTGACATATAGACACAGACAAACAGGCACACACAGACACAAACATGCATTCCCACCCTCATGCACACATATACAAATACTCAGCACTCACTCAACGTAGGGATAGACATACATGGACACTGTACACACAATCACACTCCCCAAACAAATTCTATACCCCAGGTCCCGGTACCCTCACCCCTGGAGGGGGAAACAGCACCTAGACCCAGGAGATGTTACCCTTTCCCCCGGGGTGGAGGCAAGCAGACCGCCCCAGGCTCCGCAGCAGCAGGGAGGCCCCGCATCCCAGATCCCAATCGGACGGCCAACACCTCCTCCCAGCCCCCCCGCCCCGATGGCCAGCAGAGAACAGGGGTGTGTGAAGACCCCATACCTCTCCCCTCTCGCTCATGTGTAGTGTTGCTGCGTGTTGTTCTAAGGTGCATTTAAAAAACGGGAGAGCATGGTGCTGCTGCCAGAGAGCAGCAGGTGTTAGCACGGCCCCTCCCGAGAACCCTCAATGTCTACATGGATTTAAAATTGAGAGGTGGGCACCGGCGCCAGAGGTGGGGCTGAATACACAGACCGTCCACTGAACACCGTTAACGTGCCCACCCTCAAGGCCCTATATATATGTGTGTGTTATGAGACTGTGAGTAATGTGGATGTCTAAGTTGTGGAATAAAATTCAGGCACAGGTTGCCAGAAGGGGACGGGGGGAATGCCTCCCCTGCACCCTGGTGACACACCCGCACCCCAAGGCCCTACTTGAGTGGGTGGGTGTGTTGGAGCGGGAAGAGGGAGGCAGCCTGGGATGGGGAGAAAGAGAAGGGAGGAGCAAGATGCCCCTCCCTGGGGCCAGCTTCCCCGCTGACCCCAATAGGCACCCCCGTCCTTCGGCACCCACCAAGGCAAGGGAGCCCAGGCCCATCAAGATCTGGGCCTACGGCAGCAGGTCCGCCCAGCCCCACAGGACCCGGGGCAGCCCACCCGAGCCCACCACAGAGGAAACTGTACCCACCCTAACATTTAATCATCTCCCAGACTGCACAAGACAGTAGACACCCAGGTTAAGTTTATTCCCCACCTCTCCTATACTCTCCCCCACCTGCAGAGTGGACTCCTGCAAGGATGGAACAAACTCCCTGTCAGTTGAAGAGCCCCCTAGTTAGCCAGATGCGCCAGAGGCCCCCTGCGCCAGGGCTGAGCCCCCGTGCATCCACCTGCCCACAACCTCGGCGACACACCAACAGGGACCTAAGCCCCCAAGGCGCAGCCAGAGCCCTAGCACGGAGGCGAAGCACCCCCGAACCCCAAGCCCCCACGCCTGCCCCGGATTCACTCAGGGGCAGCCAGGCTACCAGGCCAGTAACCTACGTCCACCAGCACAGACCCTCCCCAGCCCTGCTGCACGCAGCCACAAGGAGAACACCCTCTAAGAGCAACCAGAGCCACTAACCAGGTTATGACCACAACCCCTAGGTTAAGCCCTCCAGGGATAACGTCCCTAGGGATTCTCCAGACGCCCTAAGCCCGTCCCAACTCCACATCAACCACAATGGCGAAGGCGGGACCAAACCATGACCCCCCACCCCCGCTAGGTGATAGCGCTAATCAAAGGAGCCCAGAGGGATTGATCTAATGTGATGGCAGAGGCTGTCTCGAGACTAATGTGATCTATTAGATGGTTTCTGTATTGGTTAGAATTAAGATTATTTTTATTTTTCCAGTTTATGAGGACCGTTTTCTTGGCGATGCATAGGGCAGTGAAAACCATGTGGACTGTATTAGTTTCTGTAGTTTTTTTTTTGTTTTTTTAAATGACCTTTGACAAGAAAGTCTCATTTCTGCTGTTCAATACCAAAAAAATATAAACTTTTACAAATGATGCCAAGTTGCAACTCTCTTAGCCGTGTCTCTAATCAAACCTCTGTAACTTTGCTCTGCTTCACTTCAGCAGCATCAGGTGATGTTCAAATGTTGGTTCATGCTTTTCTTCAGTTTTCTTCAGAATATTTTTAAGGTTATCTGCTAAAAAAAAAGCCAGGCCAGGAAAGTCGCCTTCATGTTTCTCTCCCATCCAAGTACTAACCAAGCCCAACGCTGCTTAGCTTCTGAGATCACAGCCATAGCACCCTGAGATTGCCCGATCTCGTCTGATCAGTTACTTTAACACAAAGGCATCCGCTGTGGCCTGGGTGGGTGGTTGGCCTCTCCCTTAGAGATAGGGTGAGAAGTTCAGCCATCCGGGAGGGGCTCAGAGCTGCTCCTCCACATCGAAAGGAGCCAGCTGAGGTGGTTCAGGCATCTCAATTTCAATTCAGTTTTATTTATATAGCGCCAAATCACAACAAAAGTCGCCTCAAGGCGCATCTGACAAGGATGCCTCCTGGGCGCCTCCTGGGTGAGGTGTTCCGGGCATATCCCACCGGGAGGAGGCCCCGTGGTCAGACCCAGGACACGCTGGAGAGATTATATCTCTCGGCTGGCCTGGGAATGCCTTGGTGTTCCCCCGGACGAGCTGGAGGAGGTGGCTGGGGAGAGGGAGGTCTGGGCTTCTCTGCTTAGGCTGCTGCCCCTGCGACCTGGCCCCGGATAAACCGGAAAAAGATGGATGGGTGGATGGATGGATGTCGTCCGCTGTGATGCTCACACCTCTGATAGAGTCTCACAGAGTCAGCTTTCTTTTTATACATAGATATAAATTATGGATATGTGCTGATAAATGATCAGAATTATAATCTTTCTGACTGAAAATTGAATCAAATTGAGACCTTGTGAATCAGAATTGAATCCGTTATAGAAATCAGTGAAATCACACAACATCTTGAAGCAAACTCAAGACTTTGAGTTTGCCACCCAAAAAGCAAACTTTTTTGGGTGGCTGTAGCTCAGGTGGTAGAGCAGGTCATCTACTGATCGGAAGGTTGGTGGTTCGATTCCCGGCTTCCCCTAGTCTGCATGCCAAATATCCTTGGGCAAGATACTAACCCGAAATTGCTCTCCGATGCATTCATCGGAGTATGAATGTGTGTGAATGTCAGTTGTGCTTGTGCGAATGGGTGTGAATGGGTGAATGCACAAGTTGTGTAAAGCGCTTTGAGTGCTCAGAAGAGTGGAAAAGCGCTATATAAGAACGAGTCCATTTACCATTTACCAAACTCAACCACTACCAAATGACACCAAATGAATTTTAGGTGTAGAAGCAACGAACAACTTTCTTTGAGTGGGTTTCATGTCTCACTATTGAGGCATCTGCTAGTGCTGTCACAGAGTTATGGTTACATTAGGGATACATGTCCAAAAAAGGCGTTCGTCTTGGGCTCAATTTGGGCCAGATCTAATGGACTAAAAAACAGTTTTTGATGACGTTGAACTAAAAGAAATTGTGGGTGTTCCAATTGCAGCCTGAACAGCAGTGTTTTCTGGCCTTATTGTTTTTGTTTGTTTTTGTTTTTGTTTTGGGAGTGGGGGGGGTACATGTGAAAAGCAAACTAGCACCAAAAAAGATGGATCCATTTTTATTCCTTTTGTTTAACACACCAGCTCCACTCAAACAACTCGTGAATAACAAGCTCAAAATGAGTGGAACACATGATGCCTGAACTGTGCTGACAGTACCATACTAGCATTACTCCTGGCTGGTAGTATTAGTGTTGAACCAGCTTTCTAATCTGACTATGGCCAGTCTGAGTGAAAACAAGGTCAGTGCCAGCTGTCAGCATTGGCCTTGTCTTCCCTTCAAATCCACTGCACACAACGTGATCCGTGACAAAGGTAGTAGAGGATTTGCATATTTAAACAGTGAGACTTTGCACACTAGTGTCAGCCATGAGCTTTACTTAAAAATGCAATATTCTGCGTGTTCAGTGAAGACAGCGTGACAGTTGGGATTTATACCTCGGCTGTTGGAGAAGATACATGCCAGACTGAAGTCATCACTGGCAGAGTCCTCATATACAGGGTGGATATGTAGAATTACAATGTTGTGTGTAGTGTAGTACCTATTTCTCTGAGGCCAAGCTGTGTCAGCAGTGAGGTTGCCTGAGCCACTCTATCCTCCCTTCTCCATCTCTTTGTGTTCTGCGCAGAGGATGTGACAGCAGAGTCGGGGAGGGGGAGAGCTTAACGGAGACGATGCTTTGGATGATGAGCATTGTATGTTAATCTGCACTGTGTGCTTTAACTACCCTGCAGCCCAGAGGAGCTGGCGGGCAGACAGCAGTAGTGCTGGGGACTGGGAGTCGGGATTATTCGTCTCTATCTTTATATCTGTCTACACCCCCACCCCGACACAAATACAACCCAGAAGTGTCCCAGCATGTGCTGTTTGCTTACCGGCAGCAAATTACAGTTAAAAGGAAAAACACTTATTGATAAGTTAAGCCTTTTCATCTGCAGCATTGTGCTTTGTGAGAAGCATTCTGTAAACACGTTTGCATGTTTTATTGAAAGAGAACAGACGGCAACACAAACTAACCCAAAGTTCAGTTCAATCCATGACTCTGAGATCACAACAACAGCCAGCTGAAGGTGACTGAGCCTAAATATGTCTCTCTCTCACAAAGACGCACGCACGCACACGCAGAGACACACGCACATGCAGAGACACACGCACATGCAGAGACACACGCACATGCAGAGACACACGCACATGCAGAGACGCACGCACATGCAGACCACACGCACACGCAGAGACACACGCACATGCAGAGACACACGCACATGCAGAGACGCACGCACATGCAGACCACACGCACATGCAGAGACGCACGCACATGCAGAGACACACACGCAGACACATGCACACGTGCAGATGCACACACGCACACGGATGGTGAACGTTGCTGAACAGGCACAGGCGTGTCATGGTGCTATATTAGACCCTAAATGTCCTGTCAGTCGGCACTGACAGCACATATCTGCTCATCCTTCACTGTTAAACGGCACCTTTAACCCAATCGTCTGTTGCTGCTGATAATAGCAGGTGTGAGGTGTTTTTATTTTTTATTTTCTTTCCAAGCTCAGTTTGTGTCTTTATTTTTCCACAGCCAATGTGACTACTTATCATAATCCGCTAAGAAATGCCAAATTTAAATCAGCGTCCACAGGGACGATCATAGTGTGGTGTTGTAAGAGTGTGGCCCGTCTCATGAAACAAGGATTTTCATTTTGAAAAAGCTGCAACACTGTTATTCACAATAGAACATAGAAAATAATTTATTTCAAATGTTTAAACTGAGAAAATGTTGAATTTGATTTCAGCAACGTGTGAAAAACACTGGAAAAGCGCATGTTTCCCACTGTGCAGCATCCCTGCTTCCATAATGGTCTGTGAGCTAAGGATTCAGAGCAGTCCCGGCTCTTCTCTTTGTGTTTTTCATTTCATAAGGCTCTAAATGTTCTCAGGTGGTGAAAGGTCTGGACTGCAGGGAGGCCAGTTCAGAAGCAATGCTGTTCTAATAGCTGCAGTATTCAAATATGAAGGCCTTCATTTTTGTTTTTCACACCTAGTTTTAGTTTTTCAGTTTAGTTGTGGTTAACTAATATAACTGTGACGTGTCATTAAAGCAATCTTATTCTAAAATTGTTCTATTGTTCTATACACAATGATGCTGCTGACCTGTTACCAGTTAACATGATTAGCTGCAGCTGTTTCTTTTGAGTTGTCCAGCATTCCGTGACCCTGACCTAACTTTGTTGTGTTGTTGCCTTCAAATTTAGTATGTGCTCATATTGTTCATGAAATATAAAAACCTCTCAATGGAAACATTTGATATGTTTATGTTTTGATAAAATATGTATTGATGAAGCCTAAAAATAATCACATTCTGTTTTACATTTACGTTTTACACAGTGTCCTGATGTTTTTGGGTATAAAGAAGGGCTGCAAAAAGTACTCAGCAGAATGATTGCCTGCCATTCATTTGAATTGTTTCTGACATGTTGTGATTTTCCTGGAGTATATGACTTAAAAGAGCTTATATGTACCTATATCACTTCCCAAAGCAAAGCTGTCCAGGTCTACACAAATCATTACAACATCATTGGCTTTAACATGTAACATGCAGTCATCCTGTCATGTCTCAACATCTGTTTCTCTTGAAAAGGAGAGAATTTGCTGATCTGCTAGAGAAATATGGATCTAATGGCAGCACTGGATCAACACGGAACTCTCCGATCCAGCAAGGTAGGGATGTTTCTGCTTAGCTCTGCTTGGTGATTTCCACTTTCATTTTCATTTCTTTCTTAATGGAAAGCTGTTGCTGCATTTGCATTAGAACAAAGTGTTTTTGTCATGCACGTGACACAGTACTGCTGTAATAATGTGTTTGCATGTAGAGAAACATGTTTTTCTCTGCCCCTCTGCTTTGGATGAAGACAACACGGTACAGTCTTTGCAGTAGATCAAACTGCCTTCCTGACAGAGACAAAACAGCTTTTCTCTGTTATGTCTCTGTCAGAAAGCTCAGTCATTAGGTAACAATAATCAATAGACTGAGAAGTCACTTTCTGATGGACTTTTTTCATTAAGGCCATTTGTTTCCATGCTCCCTAGGAACACCATACTCTGTTTGTGCCGGGTGGACTGATTTTTACTGCTGCATGTTTTGGGGTTTAAAAGCCACAGAGATGCATCTTTTAGAGAAAATCAACTGCTGCAATACTCCTGACACATACAGGCTCACTACAGGTTTTCTCGTAGGCAGCGGTTGTCCTTCTCTCCTGGATCAGCTGGAGCTTTCTTTAGGAGCCTTTCCTGCTTTGACAAAAGTCCAGCTGGGATAACCACATTTACTCAGGGCCTTCTTGATGTTCTTCTGCCTCCCTGGCTGCTGTGTCAGTGGGGATGGTGTTGGCTCTGTGTTGTAGCGTCCGTATGTGTAGGTTTACGGTACACGTCAGCTTTTAGATGTCCCCCATTACTGATGGAAATCTCACAGTCTAAGAAGGCTAACCTGCCACTTTTCATATCTTCCCTGGTGAATTTGATGTGTCGGTCCACTGAGATGATGTGATCTAGTAAATTGTGGTAAGTCCTGAGATTCAATTTTCACCGTGGTGTCATCCACATACCTGAACCAATGACTTGATGGTGTTTGGTGGTTGTGGTTTGGATTAACATGCAGCTTTTCAACAGTGCTGTCCGTTTCTTAGGGAGCCTGGTTAGCAGTCACATCATGGAAACAGTGGAAAATGGCCTTAAAGTCCATGAGAAAGTCATGTCTCAGTCTATTGATTATGCAAATATTATTTTATTATTATTTGGTATTATTTTCCTGATCAGTTTGTGTTTAAAAAGTATACTTTCAGGTATTCTTCAAACTGTTGTCCAATTTCTAAAGCAAAGACCAACATGACCTTTAACATTTGAAATCGAAAATAGAAAACAACCATTCTATTTTAGTCAGAGTACTCTGCCTATAGGCAGGAAGGAGTAAGTCGACCTTAAAATGCCTTACGACAAGTGCACATTTACCAACATCTGTTTGACTTGGAGAGGAGGCAGCCAGCTGCTGCAGAGCTGTTAAACAGAGCTCCAGCATGTGAGCAGTGCTGCTGACACATCAGGCTTCAGCTCCAGAATAAAGAGAGATAGCACTATAATGTGGTTTGCACTATAGGACTGCGTTAAGGATTGTTAGTATGGATGGTTCACAGGAATATACTGCAAGAGCCTGAAAGTCTCTCTAGAGACACAAGAACAGCGAGAAAAAGATCCTCACTAACAGCAGTGATGAGCTGGTCCATGCTGTTGGCTTTGCTGCTGTAGGCTGCATGGACCACTCCTCGCTTGGTGTAAAAACACTTGTTTATGAGGAGAAATTCGATTGTGAGGTGTCTGGTGTGCTAATCTAAACAGCCCTCACTGATGCTAAAACATTGCACTGAGGTCTTTAAGCTAGGGTTCAAGTACAAACTAGAAGAAAAATAACGTTCTAAAAACAGGGAACACTTTGTTATATGTGTAGTATGAGACCAGTTTGCTCGTGTTAAATATTTATAGGAATTAAGAGCGACTCAAGTAGAAATAATGTTCTAAAAGGAAAAAATGCAAAATGGGGCAATTTAATGAAGACATACTACGAGACAACTTTTATGGAAATTAATTTAAAAAGAGCAAACTGACTAAGTCGTGATCCTGATTTTTGCAGAGAAAATTGAGAGTAGAGAGCAAGAGAGCCTTAAGAGGTGGAGGTATGCTCTGGAGACTGGACTAATGAAAGTCTGTACAAGCCAGACAGAATACTGGAGTATGGAGGGAGATGGGTGGAAAGGTCAACATGAAGGTGCAAAGGTAGTGAGCTTAAATACAAGGACCAAGCATCCAAAGCAACAGGCAGTGAGGTGGAGTGGGTGGAAGTGAGTTCAGGGGTTTGGGATGGTTTTGGAAACAAGCAGAGGAGGGAGAGTGGATATATCGGACAAAGGAAGCTGAAGATGAAGCTGCTAGGCAGGAGGAAAAGAGGAAGACCTCACAGACTCATGCATGTAGTGAAGGAGGATATCCCGAGGGCCGGTGTGACAGAGGAGGATGCTGGGATAGGGTGAGATGGAGGCAGATGATCTTCTGTGTGCTAAAGGGAGCAGCTGAAAGTCTGGACTGCTAACTGCCCTTTCCTAAAATAACTGTAATTTGGGTTATCTCTCTCATGTAATTTTTGTTTGTTTGTTTTTCAAATCCAAAGGAGGTCGCTACCTGGATAGCACATCATCCGGTTCCTCGTCACGCTCCCAGAGTCCTTTGCTGTTGAGCCCAGCAGGCTCTCAGAGTATGTACAACAACAGTGGGCCCATGTTGCGCTCCCTCAGGTAAGAGTTCATATTTAATACAGGCTCACTGTCAACCCGACCATCAAGAAAGTCTTGGAGCTAAAATAATGAGTTCTGGTTGGTTAGGTTGGGATGAACAAAGTGGTTGAAAGTGAACCACTTTTCATTAAGGGAAGATGTCAGCAGGGCTAATGTAATTAAAGTCAGAACATCATAATAATGAAACAAG
>NW_005187703.1:258735-262106 GCF_000239375.1 Pundamilia nyererei | reverse complement strand
AATTAAAGTCAGAACATCATAATAATGAAACAAGAAAATAAAAAGAAAATCTTATCTGTGTTTTGGGAAGCTGCAGGACTTTTTCCAGATTGTTTCGGCTCCATTCACACAAGGAAAGCTGTGACTGGAGACAGAAATGACAAAACTCTTCCACAGATCATGACAGAGCTGCTGCAGGATGGCAGCCTTGGTTTATGTAGGAATAAACCCAGAATATAACCAGCTGATCTGAGTAGCCTCTACTTGCAGATGAATTGCACTTATCTGTGATCAGTCTCAGTCTGTCTGAGTTAGGTTACAAAATCGACAGTGTAGACAATACAAAAGGTTACGTGTAAATGTAAAATTAAAAACAAAAGTGTCCCTTTTCTCCCATAGTTTGTGTTTTGTCCTTGTCTCCATGTACTCTTTTTTTTATTGGTATCAGACTTACAGATGAACACCTTCATTCACCTTTTCTCTCTGAACCCCACACCAGACATACAAAGCTCTCCACCATCGCCCTTCCCTGATTCCCCCACCCAACATGGACTGGACTGGACTGATTCTTATAGAGCGCTTTTCTACTCTCCCGGAGTACTCAAAGCGCTCTATACAGCATGCCTCATTCACCCAATCACACCCACTCGTACAAGCACTTCTAAACTCAAGTGCAACTAATAAGCATTCACACACATTCACACTCCGATGAATGCATCGGAGGGCAATTTGGGGTTAGTATCTTGCCCAAGGATATTTGGCATGCAGACTGGAGGAGGAATCGAACCACCAACCTTCCAATCAGTAGCTGATCTGCTCTACCACCTGAGCCACATCCACACCAACTGTTGCCTACAAACAATTAGATTGTGTTGTATGCTGTTGTGTATTTGTAACATAATGTAATATGTAATGGGAGCACTGTGAAGTTCAAATTCCTGTGTATGATGTGTACGTATGGTTTTTGACAACAAAGCTTTGACTCTGATGTATACCAATGCTCTAGCTGCCTCTGCCATGATGGACACATGTTCTTTGGATCACGTTCTCCTTTCTGTTCTCCTTCAAACGTTGTGATCAGAGTTCATCCTGGTTTCATCTGTCCAAAGACATTGTTTTTCCATTTCGAGAGCAAAGTCTTGTTTCTGTCAAAGTCTAATCTGGCCTCCAGTGTAACCTGTGGTTTGCACCTTGTTGTATTTCATTCATTCATCTCTTGATTGTACACTGTTGCCAATGATACACCTAAATCCTCAAGTGAGTCCCTGAACGATGTTAAGCTGTTTTTCTTAACCATGGAACTACTTCTGCCATTATCCACTCTTGAATCTTGCGATCAGCCTTTATTGTGTTATTTGCATCATTTCCCTGTGTTTCTGTCCAAAGGCTTATACGTTAGGTTGATCTCATTCTAAATTGGCTATAGGTGTGGACTCAAGCTAAATAAAAACCCCCCGAGTTGCCAGTAACACTGGACGCAATTTTAGTTCTTGTCTTCCACCCAGCTGTTAGAAGCAGGTCCTGTAAGTTGAGGTGTACCACAGACCCCTTTTCCTAACTTCCAGAATTGATTATCCGTGTCTTTGTGTTCTTAGTCATCCAGGTGAAGGGGTGATTCAACTTATTTCAATAGCACGATCCGGCAGTTTAGGCATCACCATTGGAGGAGGTTCCAACAGGCCTGACGGCCCTGCAGTCTTCATCCAGGAGGTCCTGTCAGGAGGAGACTGTCACCGGGTAAGAAAAGAGGAAAGCAGCCTCAAATAAACCTAAATTGCAATGAGAGGGAAAGATGAGCGGTGTGATGAAGTGGAAGACATGCCATCATGGAGCAAAGCCTTTGCTTATTTAAATCGCAGTTTGTGTTACAGTTTGTGTTACAGTTTGTGTTAGCTAAAGGTCCTATCACCTTTCTTTTTACACAAACTGCAGAACAAGACGTACAAACTACACTTACAGCTAACAAATCTCCTACAGTGAGACTTTGCCATCATCTTTGTCAACATTCAGTTTCAGCATGCTTGCTTGAGCCCTCACTCCTTGATCTCTGAGTGGAAGGCCATGAGATAACTGAATGAAACATGAGTAGAGAGGAAGAGGAGAAATGAAGCACCGTTTAATCTCCTTTTCCTTGCTCTTCCGCTGTCCTCATGCTTTATCCATAAGAATAAGAAAGAAGAAATTGAGGCGTGCATATGCAGACTAGTCATAAAGTGTTTTGAGCGGATAGTGTCTCAGCAAATCAGAGACTGTACCCCCTCCCTTGACCCCCACCAGTTTGCTTGCTGTGCAAATTAGTCCATGGAGTATGTTGTTCCCATCACCCTTCAGAGAGCACTGAGCCATTTGGAGAACAGGAAGCACTACATGAGGATGCTCTTCTTTGACTACAGCTCAGCCTTCAACACCTTACTACCAGACATCCTCACCACCAAACTGATCCAAACTGATATGGAGTTCCACAGGGTTCATTGCTAGGACTAGTTCTTGGAGATCATTTTTCTGAATTTCAGGAGCAGGACCTTCACACACACCCCTTCTTTGTCTATACATGACCCGCCTCTCCCCCACTACAAGCTGTTCGTTCGTGTTTTCTTTCTCTCATTGTTTACTAGAAATGCTGTCAAACCTAAAATGAGTATGTGGTCCCGGCTAGTAAATGTCTACATTATACATGCTTCCCTGAGACAGTAACATTAGAAGGCATAACATAACTTCTAAATTCAGATCAAACTGAGGTTATTGTACTCGGCCCTGAAAATCTTAGAAATATGGTCTCTAACCAGATTCTTACTGTGGATGGCATTACATTGGCCTCCAGTAACACTGTGAGGAACCTTGAAGTCATTTTTGACCAGGACATGTTCTTCAACGCACATATTACACAAATATGTAAGACTGCTTTCTTCCACCCCTCTGTGAATGAGAATATCGTGGTGGAAGGGAACAGTTCACCCTGCCCGCGATGGGGTTACCGGGGCCCTGCCCTGGAGCAAGGCCCGGGGAGGGTGCCCGAGGGTGAACGTCTGGTGGCCGGGCATTAGTCCATAGGGCTCGGCCGGGCACAGCCCGAAAAAGGGACATGGGCCCATCTTCCTGCAGGCCCACCACCCGCAGGAGGTGCCGTAGGGGTCGGGTGCAAAGTGAGCCGGACGGTGGCCAGGAGCAGAGGCCCTGGCGGACCGATCCGATCCCTGGCTACCAAGACTGGCGATTGGGACATGGAATGTCACCTCTCTGGTGGGGAAAGAGCCCGAGCTAGTACGTGAGGTTGAGAGGTACCGGCTAAATATAGTCGGGCTCACCTCAGCGCATGGCCTGGGCTCTGGAACCAGTCTCCTGGAGAGGGGCTGGACTCTGTCTCAGTCTGGAGTTGCCCCTGATGAGAGGCG
>NW_005187703.1:255145-256928 GCF_000239375.1 Pundamilia nyererei | reverse complement strand
GTCGAATCTAGCGTAGAATACGTTTAGATCCTCACACAGAGAGGCCGTGAGGTATCTTGGTATCCCCTCGGCTTGCTGCTGGTATGTTGGGATTTCTCCCAGTGGACGAGAGGGTTTGTTCCCTTCTGTGCTTATGCGCCGAGTGGCAGTTCAGAGTACCCAGTCTTATTGGAGTCCCTGAGTGGGGCACTGGAGGGTGCTCTTCCTGGGGACTCTGTTGTCCTACTGGGAGACTTCAATGCTCACATGAGCAACAACAGTGAGACCTGGAAGGGTGTGATTGGGAGGAACGGCTTCCCAGATCTTAACCTGAGGAGGTGCCGTAGGGGTCGGGTGCAAAGTGAGCCGGACGGTTTGCACAGAAGTCTTTGTTATTGGACTTCTGTGCAAACCACAGTTTGGCCATAACGAACACCATGTTTGTACATAAGAGTTTCCATAAGTGCACGTGGCACCAGGACACTCTAGGCCACAGGTCGATGATTGATTTTGTAATTGTATCACCAGACCTGAGGCCATATGTTCTGGACACTCGTGTAAAGAGAGGGGCTGAGCTGTCAACTGATCACCACCTGGTGGTGAGTTGGATTAGGTGGCAAGGGAGGATGCTGGACAGTCCTGGCACACCCAAACGTACAGTGAGGATGTGCTGGGAATGTCTAGCAGAGGCCCCGGTCCGCGACATCTTCAACGCACACCTCCGGCAGAGCTTCAACAACATGCCGAGGGAGACTGGGGACATTGAGCCTGAATGGACTATGTTCAGCATCTCCATTGCCGAAGCCGCTGCACGGAGCTGTGGCCGCAAGGTGGTTGGTGCCTGTCGCTTTGGTAAACCCCGAACCAAATGGTGGACACCTGAGGTGAGGGGATCCACCAACCTGAAGAAGGAGTCCTACCGGGCTTGGTTAGCCTGTGGGCAGCTGATAGGTACCGACAGGCCAAGTGGAATGCAGTGCGGGCAGTGGTGGAAGTAAAAACTTGGGTGTGGGATGAGTTCGGAGAGACCATGGAAAAAGACTTTCAGACTGTCTCAAAGAGATTCTGGCAAACCGTCAGGTGACTCAGGAGGGGAAAGCGGTGTTCCAACTGCAATGTGTATAGTGTGGGTGGAGTGCTGCTGACTTAGACTGAGAAAATCGTCAGGCAGTGGAAGGAATACTTCGATGACCTCCTCAATCCCACTGGCACGTCTTCTGTGGCGGAAGTTTGGGGACGAGGGGGATGACAGCCAATATCTGAGGTCGAGGTCACTGAGGCAGTTAAACAACTCCTTGGTGGCAGAGCCCCTGGGGTGGATGAGGTCTGCCCCGAGTTCCTGAAGGCTCTGGATGTTGTAAGGCTGTCTTGGTTGACACATCTCTGCAATGTTGCCTGGGGATCAGGGGCAGTACCCCTGGACTGGCAGACTGGGGTGGTGGTCCCCATCTTTAAGAAAGGGGAACCGAAGGCTGTGTTCCAACTACAGGGGAATCAGACTCCTCAGCCTCCCTGGGAAAGTCTATGCCAGGGTGCTGGAGAGGAGAGTTCATCCGTTAGTTGAACCTCGGATACAGGAGGAACAATGTGGTTTTTGTTCCGGTCGTGGAACACTGGACCAGCTCTTTATCCTCTCGAGGATACTCAAGGGCGCATGGGAGTTTGCCCAACCAGTCTACATGTGTTTTGTGGACTTGGAGAAGGCATTTGACCCTGTCCCTCGGGGGGGTCCTGTGGGGGGGGTGCTCCGGGAGTATGGGGTGTCTGGCCCATTGCTATGGGCCATTCAGTCCTTATACGACCA
>NW_005187703.1:245322-253588 GCF_000239375.1 Pundamilia nyererei | reverse complement strand
AATAGGTGTAGGCTGCTGGGGGACTCCCATGATGGATTTTTCCTTCTCTCACCCTTTCTCACTCATCACCTGTTTATACACCTCCCTGCATTTCATCATTAGTTATGATTCATATCTGTCTCTCTTCCTCAGCATGTCTTTCTCTCCTCTCCCCTATCTGGTCGCCGCCCCTCCCTGAGCCTGGTTCTGCTGGAGGTTTCTTCCTGTTAAAAGGGAGTTCTTCCTTCACACAATTGCCAAAGCACTTGCTCATTAGGGGGTCATCATCATTGTTGGAATTTTCTTTGATTTGTCTGTATTATTGATCATGCCTTACAAAACAAAGCGCCTTGAGCCAACTGTTGTTATGATTTTGTTCTATATGAATAAAATTGAATTGGATTGAACTGAAATACATGTTGCAGTTATGTTCCTGCAGTTGAAAAGAGCTGATAATGACTAGACTTGGATAAGTACTTTGATTCTTAGAAGTGGCCCTGACAGTTTATTGTACTTTTAAATAAGGAGAAACAGGGTTTGTAGCCTCCTGCTCAGTGGGAATAAAACTGTCTCCCTGTTGTGCAGGATGGACGGTTGAGACCGGGAGATCAGCTCATTGCTATTAACAAGGAGTCCTTGATTGGTGTGACACATGAAGAGGCCAAAAGCATGCTAAACAAAGTGAAATTCAGGTGAGTGGTGTTCATGTTAGAAATGAATGTACCAAAGTCTAGTGTGGAACAATGAGCCAGTGTATACACAGTGCTACAGTATAAGCAGTTTTGATCTTAGCGTCTGTGTGTTTTTGGACATTGACATGATTTCTTTGTTATTTTTACTGTCTTCCAACACATATTAAGTTAGAGTCAGATAATGAATGTTTTCACAGTTTCAGTTTCAAGATATACCAAACAAAAGTACTGCAGTACCCACTGAAACAGAGTTATTCCTATACACAGGTTGGACAGCTGACAGATGCAGGCAGGATAGATTTTCAAAGCTTCCTCATAAAGAAATAAGATCCAAGGTCTGGAACTGACTCCAAGTGTGACACCTGCAGTTGGAAGCACAGAGCATAAAGTCAAAAGACATCTCAGTACAATAGAATAGAATAGAATAGAATAGCCCTTTATTGTCATTGTACATATACAATGAAATTATGGGAAACCAGGCAGACAGTGAGAGCACATGATTCAGGATTTTGGCACATTCTGTGAAAAAAACAAAAAGTCATTTGTGAGATTGACATTATATGAAGGGATGAAATCCCTCCCCTTACACGGAAATCCATGTAAAAGGCTTTTTTTTGCAAGAGTGGTGGCCTTTTACATCAAGCAGCTAGATAACAGCACTGCAGGACAGCTTCACAAACCAGTGATCAGAATAGCAAGGCCAGATTAGACTTAAGAAAAAGTCTCACGGTTTTGGACACATTGTAAAGAGGATGGTGGATACTATGATGAGTATAAGTGTAAAACATTGTCTGTAAAAGACATAAAGCAGTGTGATGGCATGGATATACACTCTCTCCAGTTCACTGGGTTACATGTAGATCATTAAAATCAGTTCAAACTGAGAAAAGCTCATATCACTCTTTTAGTGTTTCTTGTAACAGTTTAAGCTAATAACTTATAATACTTAAATAAAGTTGTGCAGAAACCTTCATACTGTGGAAACATTATCTTCTACAGCATCTTCGATCCTGGGTTGGAAAAAGCAACCTGATTTAAGCTTTGTTAAAGACTGCAACCAAATGACTTTTACACAAACTGCCATAGACCCACCTGTAAATACAGTGTCAAAGCTGATACTACACTTTAAGCCCAAAGTTGAATGTGTTTTTGTAAATGGGTAAACAAAATGTCCCACATACATGGACCACGCTTTGTGTGCCAACACTGATCACATGCTTATGTGTTTGTCTCTAGCCAAGATACTGCTGTGGACATAGCCTTCATCCCGGGTAAAGGACTTTTCCCCAGCAGCACGTCTCTTCACAATGGGCTCCAGCGAGCCTCGGGCAACAGCTACAACTCTGGACGCTTAAAAGTCCACATCCGATCACCCGAGGTCAGCTCCACCACATACACGGCTCCTACAGGTCATTCATAGAAGAAGTGGCCTGTTATTCTCACAGCAAACCAGAAGTTGCAGAAGAAGCAGGATTTCCATGTAAAAGAAAGATTAGAGTTGTATCTTCTGTACCTATATCAGCACACCGACTGCAGGATAAAAGAAACAACCTGACTGAGCTCTGGGAAACAGAGTTACTGTTGCTATTGATCCTCATTCCTTAAATGTGTCAGCTGGCTGAGTCGATTATGTTGTTTCAAAAATTGCAGGTTAAGACCACATTTATTCTTTGAGCTAAAGTCTCATATTGTACTAATGTCGTCAAAAAAATGCTAAAAGATCAACCAAATAACTTTGAAAAGGCCGCTGTACTTTGGTATAACTGAGGAATAAACATAGTCCAATAAACACACTGATTAATGAACCGTTATTGACTAAAGAGTAGTTGTACGTCTCACAGTATACAGCATGTTACACAACCTTTGGGACAGCGCTCTTGTTATTAATTAATACAATGAATGAGTTTATTAGCTACACTAATAAACTCATTGGTCATTAGTATTGGAATTCTATTTAACTATTTTCCTTGTGTTGTTGGTGTAGATCTGTGCAGAGGAGCCAGCCCCACCTTCCTCACCTTCTCCTGACATCTGTCCTCCAGATATTCATGTTTCAGGTGAGACCTCTGTGTTTGCACTCAGACTACAGTGCTGAAACCTGAAGGCTCTGCCTCCCATTCTACTTTTAAACATTGTAAATATTGATCACTGAATAGTTTTGTGAGGATGAAAATAATGATGAAATGGTGACTCATATTAGTGCACTTCAGTCACCACAGTTCAGCTGAACATCTGTCTCAGTCCTGAAGTAAAGCCAGAGAAGTGGAGACTGGATCTCAGATCAGTGAGGCTGTACTGATGCATGCGGTGGCTCAGCATGTTACATAGAAACATTTAGATAACACAAACAAGAGCAGTCTTTAAGTGAATGGACGTATTCACAGTTCATATTCATTTCAACATATTTTTGGCTCGCGTTATGTCTGCTGTTCTTTATTTCTGGTGCAACAAATGCCTCTCAGCAGAACATCACTTTGCCAAACGAGACTGAAAACGATCTGAAGCAGTCCAGTTGTCGTCATACTGAAGGACTGCTTCAGACCAGCAGCTGTAGTGTCATAGGGCTGCTCGTGGCTCTTGGCCGAAAGCCACTGGACAGCCTTTCCCAATCCAATTGGCTGGGATTACCCAGCCAAGGTTATTTTCTAGGTACTCTAATCATTTCACTCCCTGCCAGCCTCTAAGCCAGTTGCTAGCTGTGACAGATGTCAGCACTTTGTAGTGAGGTGAGCGCACACACAGAAACAGATTTTTATTATATTACAAAATATAATGTTCCAGAATTATGATCCAGGTTAAATATGGTTCACTGTGACAACATTTCAGATAAATACTCCTCTTAAATCAGTTAATCTACAAAATGACTCCACACTATGAAGACAATGTAAAACAGTAACATGAGTGTAAACAGAGTTTAAAGTCAGAAGAGCAGAGCAGCCATACAAATCTGGGACAGAAAAACGCATCATATGAATGGCTGGCTGCTCCCTCCCCTCGCCTCTACATAATCATCCACTTTGCTTCAGTTCCTCTCTTTTTAATCATCTGCTTTTCCCTGTACCATCGCTCACAGTCACAAAGACCTGCTTTAAACCAGCAACACCGACATCAGGTTGTCTATTCAACTCTGATATGACAGATTATATAACGATATTTCTCCTGCTGTTCCTCACTCCTAATTACACTGTCAGTATTCTGTTAAGAGGCCAGTGCAGGGGTCTGCAACCTTTAACACTCAAAGAGCCATTTGGACCCAGTTTCCACGGAAAAGCAAACACTGGGAGCCGCAAATACTTTCTGACATCTAAAATGAAGATAACACTGTTATTGTTTTTCACCTTTATGCTTTGTGTGAACAACTAAGGTGTGTTGCTTATGAAATCCATGAAGTGCTACAGAGAAAATTACATTTTATTTATGTAATGAACACATTTTGAACTCTTAAAAAATACAGCAAAAAGGAGATGCACCCAGGTGAAGGTCTCTTTTAAATGAATTACAAAGCTGTAAAAAAGGACTGTAAGCTGTGGTCTGTGAGGCGTGAGCGTGTTTGTTGTTACCATAGTTCATGGAGGAGCTGCTCACATACGTATGTGGATGCATGAGGATCCATACTTGGCCTGCCTGGGTTGAAAGTCTCGACAAACGCACAGCATTTTGGCTGGTATGGTTTATGTGAATGTGATGCTTATTGTGAGAGATGAAAAATAATAACATCATTTTATTTTTATGTTTCAAGATCACAATAATCTTCCAATTTAGAAGTACAAGTTAAAAACGAACTAACACAAATAAAATGCACTTCAGTTAAATACTTTGTTTTCCAAACCACGTGGAGCCGCAGAGCTAAAGAGCGCAGGTTGCCGCCCCCTGAGCTAGTGCTTCCTTGTTCTATGTACCACACATCTGTGTGTATATACGCAGTCTACTTAAGAAAGGATTTTTCTAAACAACCCAAACTTCTGGTTTCGTTTTTTTTTCTTTTTAACCAAAGTCAGTCCTGATTTTCTTTTCTTCATTTTCTTTCTCCAGGTTCAACCAGCCAGAGATCCCCGACAGGAGCAAAACCTAAGATAACCCTGGACCCTTACATTCGCCTCAAATCAGACAAATTAGACTTGGTGAGTCCTGACCTGCTCGGGTAGGCTTCTTTAGACCTATGCTGCCTGATACACAGTTAAGTGGACACTCATACCAAAGAAATCACACAGATTATGTGAGAGCGACGACACGTGTGAAGGCATATATGGTTGGTGGTTGAAAGGTGTATGTTGTTGAAGTCAGAAACTGGATCGAGGTTTGTGGGTGATCCTGGTCGACAGTGTTGAATACCTACCAGCAGGTTGTTAGGTGGGGCTGTGTGCAGGCAGGAATAGGACCCAAGGTGCAGACTCCGGAAACAGAACTTAAACAAAAACAGCTTTAATGCTGAACTCAAACATGACATAACTGGGAAAAACTCAAAATAAACTTACACCGGTGGACAGGCAAAACACACAGCTTGGTAAACGGTAGATCGCGACGCAGACACTAAGAAACACAGGGCTTAAATACACAAAGGGAGCAATCAGGGAATGGGTAACAGGAGGGAAACACAGCTGGGACAAATCAGAACTGACGAGACCAAAAGAAGCGTAAACTGAACACACTGAGATAAGACACAGACCTTCAAAGTAAAACAGGAAACGCAAAACACAGACTGAACAAAGACACAGGCTCATAAACAGGCACTGCAAAGGGAACAGAGACGTGGGAACAGGGCAGGCACTAACACTGACTGAACACGGGGATATAGGAACTAAAGATACACATAGACGCAAACTAGACAAGGGGATGCAGGTGATAGGGGAGACAGAGCAACTAAAGAAGACAGAGACCTAAGCCATAAGACAGAACTCAAAGAAACCAAAAACTAGGAAGTATACATAATATTATAAACTCAAAAACCCTGGGTCGACGACCCAGGCATCCTAACACAGGTATGTGAGAAACGAACTAGGAAGTGATGTCAGCTTCCTGGAAAATTCCCTTATGAGTCTGATTTGCAGCAGCTCAGGGCTGAGACGCTAAGCGTTGCATGCAGAAACACCACCGTGGCAGGATGTGGTGGACCGAGGTCGTTTTGGTCCTTTAAGCGATTGGCTGCTAGAGAGGCACTTTCTACGTGACCTGCCGCTTGTGGCTGAGTTGCTGTCTATCCCAATTGTTCCCCTCTGTGTAATACCACTAAGAGTTGATTGTGGAATATTTAGTAGTGAGGAAATGATTGCAGACAGCATCCTATCATGGAAGCACGCTGGGATTCACTGAGCTCCTGAGAGCGACCCGGGATTGTACACACCTGGGCCATGGAAGTGATCGGAGCACCTGGATAATGGATGATTTGGATGGATTGGTGTGCACTAATGTCCCCCACTTGCCCTCTGGGTGCTCTTTATCCTTCATGCTTGGGCCCTCTACCAAAGGCCTGAGAGTCTGCGCTCCTCCCTGCAGAGATGTCGTTCCTGGATCTGCTGGAGCCACTCGCCTAGTTTAAGATAAGATAAGATAAGATAACCTTTATTAGTCCCACACGTGGGAAATTTGTTTTGTCACAGCAGGAGTGGACAGTGCAAAAGTTATGAGGCAAAAATAAGAGTCACTGCTCCAAGTGCTCCGATTACCACAGGGACCACCGTTAACCACGGCTTCAGCTTTCTCATCTTCTGTAGTTGCTCTCTCAGTGAGCTTCATTCTCTTCCTGAGTTTGGTATTACTCAGTATAGCTCCCACCCACTCTGCACCTTTTCCTATGTTATTTCGCCTTTTCACTGCTTCTTCCTGCAGTGCACTCATCACTTTCAGTCATCAGAAACTAATAGAAACTGGCCTCAGCCCGAACCCAGATTTGACTTCAGATTGGACCCACAGTATCCCAGTACTCCCAGCCCATCATCTTTATGCATCCAGTTATTAATCTCCCTCTTACAGGCCCGCCCTGCCTGCTCCATTGCATGTGGATTATTTTTACCCTGTCAGCAGACTCTGTCCCTTCAGCTTTACGACTCTCTCTTTGTACAGTTGTTACTGTTATTTAGGTTGATTTTAATGTTGCCAACATTTTGCTTGGGCATGTTGATCCAGGGATTAGAGACACAGTTTAAACACTGGCAACATTCTGTCCTGATTTGTTGGCACTGCAAAGGAAAACGAACAGGCAGTGTACAAAACGCTATTGAAAACAAAGGAATTACACACGTGTTGAACAGAGCAGTGTCTGCTTTATGACTGTGGTGAATTTGCTAATTAAAGAACTCTATAATCGATTTATGAAAAACACATGTAGGCAGTTTTTGTACTTTCTTCTACTGCATCCTGTCCTGGTAGCTCAGGTGTATCAGTATGTCTCCTAGACAAGCGTCCTCTTTGCAGATGCTTTGTGAAGTAACTTTAGGCTAATATTTGTAATGAAATATAATTTTACTTGGAGAACAAACTGTGATATGCAGAGTGCAGTTTGATGACAGCATACAATGCTTCATGCTTCATGCTCCTGTCTCTCTTAGGCCTTGTCCTTCCTTGGTTTGGATGTCACAGAAGAGAAGAAGAAGCAGCTGCGACAGAGTCTGACCACAGACCCACAAGGCACCGTGGCCTATGGAGGTGACGTGCATGCAAGCAGCACACGTACACTCACTGATATGAGCCGCACACATTTGTAGTCGTGTCAGCTGTTGGGTGGAAGATCTGTGCTGAGGTCCTGTCAAATCATGTGACAGCAGCATGTTTCTTATTGGCTGTGTCACTTGTGTAAAATGTCAGATTGTGTAACCAGCTGTGACTACATGTTTCCAGTCGTTTGGAGGGCCAGCGTTTACATCGTAGGGCTAAATTCACCTGCGTGTACCTGTTAATGCTCACTGACAGAAAGGAGGGATGATAAAGGGTGTGCATGATATTAAACTGTACAGGCAGCTTAGTCTTTAGACTGCAGGTCAAACATGAGATCCCATCCTGACACATGCCTCCATGCCACCAAGCTTCCAGGATGCTTTTCTGTGACAAAGCAGTTGCTGTAATGCTGATGACAGCCGCACAGTTTGAGTGTGTAGGGTCCTATAGGTGAGCTGAGGAACATGAATGCTGCAGTGATGAGTCACCTGACAGGCAGGTTGTTCAGCGTCTCGAAGAACAGATCAGGTCTGTTGCCTTTTCATGTAACTCTGTGATGCTGAGGAGCGTACGACAAAGTAATGGCTTAAAGATGTATGTTACACCTAAAGTCAGTTTTCAGTGTGACAAAGAAGCTTTTTAACCTCGCCACACAACTGTAGTAACTGCCGCAGGTGATATTCAGATGCACACTGATGCACACTGCTGAGCTATACCTCAGAAATACCCCTGACTAAAGCTATGCAGCCACGTCATAGCAGTGCAGTGTCTGTCCTGTACAGTCAAAGAGAAGATGCAGAAAGTGCATAAATGTGTTTCTGCCGTGTCTGGTTTCTGGAGCGTTGACCCAGCGGAGGGTCTTTGGATATTTGGGCTCGCTGTTGTTGTCAGTGCTTTTCTTTTATGCTTTTGTGACACACACTAATCCCAAAATGTAAAGGAAC
>NW_005187703.1:244171-245120 GCF_000239375.1 Pundamilia nyererei | reverse complement strand
AGCGGAGGGTCTTTGGATATTTGGGCTCGCTGTTGTTGTCAGTGCTTTTCTTTTATGCTTTTGTGACACACACTAATCCCAAAATGTAAAGGAACACTTTTTAATCAGAGTATAGCATCAACAGTTTAACCTTTGGGATGTTGCAGTTGTTCATCAGTTTGCGCTGCTTTGGTATCGTTGACATTAACAACAGGTCCACTAGAGGGGCGACAGTAGTGACTTTACAGATGAAGGTCGCTGACATTTTTCTCTCCTCATCTTTTCTGACTGTTTTTTCACTAGTGTCGCATTAGGCTAGACTCAGTGTTACTACTGGTAGCATGAGGTGATACGCCAAGATGGCACATCAATATGTGCTGTTTCCAGAACGTTTCTTAAGAGCATGGAGGAGCTTCCAGGAGACAGGAGATTACTCGAGGAGAGCTGGACATGCATAAGCCATGAGCTAGACCAGCATCTGCTCCTTCGTGCAAGGAGGAACTGTCAGAGCTACAAAATAACCTGCAGCAGGCCGCTGGTGTGAATGCATCCTAAGGAGAGTGTTCAGAGGGCTGGATGTCCTCTAGTGGGTGCTGTGCACACTGTACGGTACCATGGAGCCCAACTGGCATTTATCACAAAATACCAGGAGTGGCAGGTCCACCACTGGTGTCCCATGGTTTTAACAGATGAGTGCAGGTTCACCCTGAGCCATGTGACAGACGTGAAAGGGTCCAGAGCCTGTAACGCTGTTGGAGCCAGTCTATGATTTCATATACAGTAAGGTGTGTGTGTCTGTGTGTGTCTCTCTTTATGGGGACCCAAATGCCAGTCCCCACAGTGCTGAAGGCTCAAAATGTGGTTTCAGTGTCAGGGTTACAATGAGGTTATGGGTAGGGTCAGGGTCAGGGTCAGGCATTCATTGATGGTTAGGGTAAGCAGCTAGCATTATGTCAATGAGATGTCCCCA
>NW_005187703.1:242799-243744 GCF_000239375.1 Pundamilia nyererei | reverse complement strand
ATAGCATAAAATCTAAGCTTTAAAACAAACTCCAGTCACAATTAATCAGGAATTTCGTTATTTCCACCCAGAAGTGAAGGGGTGACAATTACTCTGTGTGTGTGTGTGTGTGTGTGTGTGTGTGTGTGTGTGTGTGTGCATCTGCAGACATATGAATCAGAGTGCAGCTACAGCAGTGAGGAGATGGAGCAGTTTCAGACTGAGGTGAAGCAGCTGCAGACGCAGATGAAACAGCTCAAGGTGAAAACACACCTTTGTTTGTCCCTCTTTGGTTAGTGGTGAGGACTTCCAGCTGTTATGTTTTCACTTAGTAGCTTTACTTTTACTTTTCTTTGACTGTGTCTCCCTCTGTCCCACAGTGTCTTTTATTACTTTTATTTTAGTCTACGGTCTTGTTTCGTATCTGTCCTGTGGTCTTTACTAAGAATGAAGTCCAACAAACTCAGGCTAATTTACCTTAGCTGGCTCGACAAACCCGAAGCCCCAGTTAGAGATGATGAGTATCATGATGATGGTCAGGAGCTGTCTCTGTTAAACTGGGCGTCACACTCTGAGCACACTCACATAAAATGATGCCCACGATCGGCACCTACTCGTGTCGCCGTGTATCGATAAAATGGTGACAAAATGATTCAAATTTACAGTGAAATGTATCACTGTGAGTAAGAGCACAGACGATTGCTGCATTGTCCTGGTGGTTTTCTGGCACAGAGCTGTAACAAACATTTTAACTCCAGTGGTGTCGTGGCTGAGTGCGCTCTCAGTGCTCCTGTTTATTATGGCTGCACATTACAGCTCCTTGGAGGACAGGACCAGCTTCACCCCGATCAGACCTGCACACTGTTAGACCTCTGCCTCACCACTACATATTTCAAGTAAAACGAGGGCTTCTACAGACAAAAACATGGCTGTGCCATGGGCTCCCCCGTGTCACCTACTGTATTG
>NW_005187703.1:224922-241579 GCF_000239375.1 Pundamilia nyererei | reverse complement strand
AGGTGAAACGTCTTCAAGCAACTTAAAGAAGTCCAGACGCTTTTCTTTCCAAGCTCCTTAAATATTCAGAATATTACAGAGATTAACTATATATGATGTAAACTGTAAAACTTTGTTAATTTCACTATAGAGGATGTACCCTACAATAATATAAAACTCCAACAGTCAAATAATACCATATTTCTAAGCTTTTCAGGGCCGAGTACAATAACCTCAGTTTGATCTGAATTAAGAAGCAGAAAGTTAGCGGCCATCCAGGTCTTTATGTCTTTAAGACATTCCTGCAGTTTAACTCATTGGTGTGTGTTATCTGGCTTCATGCACAGATAGAGCTGGGTGTCATCTGCATAGCAGTGTAAATGCAAGCTTGTATAATGTAACAGAACTGGCACTAGCATTTCAGCTGCATTAGTCACAGAGTTAGAACGATGGAAAAAATGGATTTTATTCTGACCTGATAATAAATGAGACATAATTACTGTCGTTGTTCTCATATACTGATGACAGAATGACTGTAAAAGCACTCAGGTTAACTGTTTCTAAAAATCTGCAGTTGAATTCGCTCCGTGCTCTGACAGCCACTTTGGAGAATAAACGGGATGGGAGGAGTCGGAGGAAAGTTCAGGAAACACAAGTTTTCCTCGTCTCAGAGTTGACTCGGCATGGCTAGCTAAACCTGCTTCCTTCAACAGTGCCCAGAAATATGGTTTAATAGGCACATTTACACTCTTAGTCTCAGTCATCTCTTTGTATCATAGACTAGGGCTGGAGCGGGCGTTTTGGTGGCATTTCTTTGGCTACCAAGTGAAGTAGTGAGAATACGTTTTGCAGTTTAAAACTAAACACATAGAATCCTGTTTCCACACTTAGCCAACAAACACACACTCAGTGGGAAAACCACAGACGAAGCCCAACGTCCCAACCTCACCAACATTTAGCTGCTTTTTCTCCTCACAGTTGTGTGTCTGTCCTCTGAATGGAAAGGTGGGGTCTTTAACAGTCATACAGGAAGCTGCCACTTCATCTGCTGCCTCTCTTGGCAGGTGATGCTGAAGGACATGGAACACAGCAAGAAAACCCTCGAGGAGGAGTTGCAGAAGACCTCAGAGGTCAGAGGCCAGCCTGCAGCCTGTGGAGACGCGCAGTCTCAAGTTACATCTTTATAACTGTGGGATATGAGCGTGGGGTCAAAGTTGAATGGAAATTATTTTTGTAGTGAAACTAATCAAACTGAGTCTGCTGATAATGCCGGCTGTTTTTTAGTTGATGAATGATTAGAAATGGTGTTGTTGTGCAGCTTCTCGATGTCGTAGGACAGTTTAAGTATGAGAACCAAGAATGTAAAGATTTCTCAGCTGGTAAAATAAAATAGCTAATAACATATTCATATGATCATCCTGTTGTATTTAGCAATGTAAAATACGTCTCACTGGCAGCTGAATCATCTGAAAACATGGACGAAGACTGAAGGCAGCGAGTGAATCCTTCTGTCATTTCTCCTAGAAAGCCTGTCTGACTGTCGAGGAGAACACTCGCCTGAAGAGTCGTCTGCAGGCGTCTGAGGCGGTGCATCGGCAGGCCGGCAGTGCTGAGCAGGACTATGAAGAAGTCATCCAGCTGCTGGAGGCTGAGATCAGAGACCTGAAGAGCCAGCTGGCCACCAAGAAGCAAAGACGGGGAGCAGAGTCCATGCAGGTACAATGATGTCAGAGTCGTGGCCCACAGCCTTGTTCAGGGCCACTGACAGGAGAGCCAGAAAACCTCATTTCAGCCTTGAAATTTGGGGAAACATCTGTCTGAACATCTGTCTGTATTTTTAAATGCATCTTCACTGTACTCTACATCTTACACATCCAATATGTTCAGGCATTAGGTCAAAGGTCATTGTACTGTATAGTGATACATGATGCACTCATGCACCCAAAGAGTTGTCTACGTGACACACGTACACAAGCTGAGTGTGCTGGTGTGTGTTTGTCAGGAGGAGGTGGGCGAGCTGAAGAGGAGGCTGACGACTATCGACTGCCAGCTGAAGAAGTCCGAGCTGAGCAGGAAAACTCTGGAGATCTCCAACAAGAAACTGCTAGGCTTTGCTCAGGTACCGCTCTGACTGGTGTTCCTTTGGATGCACACAGAGCTGTGAACAGGCAGGAAGCAGACACCTGCAGTCCCTGAGTCCACTCTGTATACCAGAGTGTTGTATTGGTCTCACAGCTAAACCTCGGTCCGAACTGGGACAGGACAGCGATCTGAAGCTGTTACCATTGCTTCTTATTCTCAAAGTGTTATCATAGCTTTCTACAGTTGTTTTGCACAACACACTCAATTCAGCCTTAAGTATTAATAAAAATACAAATTCTACGGAGTGTTAATGTGGGGAATATAATCTTATACTGATTGATAAGAACTCAGTTATCAAAGCTGAAGACCGTGTATCTCTAAAATAGAAGCTTTTAACAGGTTCAGGAAAAAGTGCATAAAAATATATGAATAAAAACTGAAACAGGTGAATGAAAGGCTTGAGCGCTGCGTGACGTGGTTAACTGTCAGCATCTACAAAGAGATTCAATATCATTGAAAAGTGAAGGTGGTGAAGCAGCAAAACAGCTCGCTACACAACTGTAGTCACTGAAGCAGGTGACAGTGTAATCACCACATTCTCGCTGGTTATTTTTCCAACAACTTGTTATAAGAGATGCACACACTTTGATGGAGAGGGGAGCTGACGTCCCCTCTCCATCAAAGCCTTTCTTTGCTAATGTGCTAAATATCCCAGGTTAGGGGGAAGACGATCAATAACTGAGCATCCACACAAAACTGCAGAATGGTCTCAGACGTCTGTTCTTCTGATTGTCAAACACACGTTAGCTTCCGTGATAATAAGGATGCAGTTTGTGCCATCTTTCCCTTTAGTTGTGGTTAATCAACAAGAGTGATGTGTTCACCACCTGTTTGTATTTCATGGTCTTCCCTGCAGACACACACACATACAGACTGAAGGTTGTTTGGCAACAATGCTATTAGTAACTGAGTGCCACTACAGAAATGATGTCGTCATTCAAACTTATTAACAGCTCAGTGTTTCCCCCAGGACAACATTCAAGTGTAAATGTCAGAGAAAAACAGATTATGGGACCCATGTCAGCCACTATGCATGTGATGGTTTATTTTGCAGTTAAGACTATTTAAGCGAACCTGTAGATTTATTAGATGAAGTAGGAAAATGCATAGAGCTGTACATAACTGTTGCATTATTTGACCAAAGGCTTGAACGTTCCTTCCATGGTGTGGAGGCTGCATGTGCAGCTCTGAGATTTCCAGCTCTGGTCTTTAAATCTAGTGACAGGAAAATAAGCTGATGGAGTCAGTCTGCCCCCAGTGATGGAAGTGTGCTACAGCTCTGTCCACAGCCATAAACCAGCTGCTGCACAGGCTGCTCCACCAACATCTGTCCTAGGAGAATTGGCTGTGGGTGGATGTTTCCTCATATCCATCGGTGCAGTCAGTGATGGTGGAAGGATGCAAGGTGCAGGAACCAGTCAGACACAGGGGTGTGCACAAAGCCATCAGCATAGAAACCAGTTTGAAAAACACAACGAGGGGAAGGTGCAGCCTGTGGCTGATAACACTAATAAGTGACGAGGTCCAGCAATCAAGCTCTTCTCTCTGGTTCGCTTCATTCTGACAGCACAGAGAGACCCGGTGTGTGTTACTGCTGCTGGCGCTCGGCCTTACAGCTGTCACATTATCTCTTTACAGAACGTCCACAAAGTGCTGACCACGCCCAGCCTATTTGGAGAAGGGGGGTAAGAGAGCGCGACCTTCACCTTGCAAGCGCCTTACAGCTTTGCAGTCGAGTTCCTGCTCCAACTGTCCTTCTGCTTGTGTGTCTGTCTATATCAGGAGTAACAGGTCATCTCCTGCCACGGAAAGCCCCGACATCCCATCACCAATTCCTGACCCAGCCTTCCAGCTGGCTGTGGAAGCCAAAGAGCTGGTGGAGGGGGTGTGTACGCTCACAACTGATAAAGGTACAGAGCTCACTAACCCAGAATAAAAAGCCTGAACACTGTGTGCATACACTACGTGGAAACACCATGTTTGGAAGGAAGGACAAAGGTTCAAACTGCAAACACTTTCAGATAATGTGATGAAAATTAGTTTTCTTTTGCCACGGCTTAAGAATTGATGAACTAATTATGAGCCATCCTTTAGCAAGAACTCTGCTATAATGGCGTCAGTATAAAATATATATACAAAGTCTTTAGTGCCAAATTACTCCACACGCTTCACCTCATGCAGTATAACAGACGTGGATGTAACCTGCAGCCTCAAGGCAGTGATATATTAAAGCAGCCAGTGTGCAACCACTGCTGTCCATCGTTCTGCAGCAGATCTGAAGTGGAGCAATGAAACATGGATAATATCTCATCCTTACTCATCAGGCCGATCCGCTGAAGTTCCTTTTTCACAAAGGTAGAGAAAGCAGGGTCCCAGGACATAAAGTGGTGACGATGATTAAAAGCTGTTTCTTTAGAAGCTGAAACTGTTCTGGCTTCATGTTCAGTTCTTTTTAAATACAGCTGAGATTGAAATCCAAGCTGTGACCAAAGCAACACTGTTTCAAATGAGTTACTTTGTGTGTAAGTTTTCAAAAACACGGCTTTGAGGCTTACCTGTGACAGAAGCATCGCAGCACGGGTCAAAGGGAAGCAACAGCTTGTGATTCAGACCTGCAGTGACAGTGTGAGCCACTAGCTGCTGCCCTCACTGCTCACAGCTGAACCAAAGACCTGGTATTTTCCCTACCTCTATTTGTGTTTGCTTTATCCAAAGGGTTGTCTTTCCTGCTCGCAGCAGGCACCGCTGCCTCCTATTACCATACTGCTATAGACTCAAGTCTTTCTGTCCACCTCTTCTACAGAACCGGTGAGTGCAGATGCAGCATCAGCTCTAGATGTCAGTCCTCATCATGTGTGAACAGCACCAAGCCAAAGAGGACTGAGTCCAGACCTGGGCCGGGCAGAAGACCCCCAACGAGCAGCTGACCTCGCCATGCACTTCACCACAGTCCGCAGCAAACACACCATTCTACGACAGGACACGACGACAGCGACAGTTAAACCCTCACTGGGACAGACTGACCACGTTTTAATGCCAAAGCCTGTTTGTGCACATGAAATTAGTGTATTCCCTCCAATTACTCCAAATGCTCCTCACAGGGCTCAGCAGTGGGATCTGCTGATTCAGTCTCATCCTGTCAGCAGCACATCACATGTACAGAGGTCTCTGTGAGAAGTGCTGCTGCAGTTCTCTAGTGTGTTACTCTTACAGCAGGTGGTACAGGTGGAGCTGCATGACCAAGTCCTCCACACACTCCCACAGTGTCACTGCTGTAAACCTTGTTAATACTCTTGCCAACCTCTTTTCTATCCTCACAAACACAAACTCATCTCCACTCCGTAAAAGGAGGACTCGTTACTTGGAAAGCTGATGTGTACAGCGTGTCCCCCTGTGTCAGAAACTCCATGACAAGTTAGCTCGTCTGCTCTAACACAACATCTGCCATGCTTCCTTCCCTCGCGCCCTTACTCACACTGTCATGGAAGACAAGAAATGAAGGTTTGAAGGTGCAGCGTGGATCATCTTCATCTCATTGCCTGGTTCATGTTGATGTGTCTCCTGCGTTCAGGAGTAGTGTACCTGTTGCCGTAGCTCCAGCTGTGTAAAACTGTGTTTGGTATTCTGTGTAGGCAGACCTCAGTCTTAGGCTACATGTTGAACATAGATTTGATTTCTACAGACATCTACAACTGCAGTGACAATAATGACATGTCCTTCAACCAGATTGCATCTTTGGTGTGGCCTCATTCTTTCTGTTACTGTTTTATATTAAAGGAATAACTGATGACCGGACTGGTGTCGAGTTCGACTTTTGTTCAGCATCCAACAAACAGTGCTGCTCACAGGGGGCGATTTCACCACAACTGCTTCCCACAGAAGCCCCTCAAAAAGCAGGAAACCAGAGCTGCTCACAGTTTGTGCACGAGGGTGTTCAGGAAGCGGATACTGACTAATGACGTGACGTTCTAGGGTCATGTGTGGAAATCGTGGTTGCAAATGAGGGGGCTGTCTTGATCTCTGGCTCCTCCTGCAGGCATTTCTAGTTATATTGATGAGTTACCCCTGGGAAGATAAACTAAACACAAACACACAGCACTGTGCTTTCAGTGTGAATCATTTACTTTCATCAATCAACAAAATGCAGTGAATGAACAAAAGAGAAATCGCATCAGTGTTTGGTGCAACCACCCTTTGCCTTCTTCTAGGTCCACGTGCACAGTTTTTACTCGGCTGGTAGTTTGTTCCAAACATCTCGGAGAACTAAGCACAGATCTTCTTTTGCACAGTGCTGTATGTGCGGATGTTAAGTTAAAAGTAGTTGAGCATAGGGGAAAAAGTGTTTATATGAATGAGGCTAGTTGTAAAAAAGTACTCAGAGAAGTCAAACTGAGTGGAAAGGGAGTCCATCTACCATTTAAACCCTCACAGGAAGTCACTGTGGGGCACTTACACAGCACCAGAGACATGTGAGGCAATGACCCAGTGTGTGTGGTTTTGCTTCTTTACTGTCATGTTAAAGGAAAGGACCCAAAAATACACAGAGGGAGCAATCAGGGAATGGGAAACAGGAGGGAAACACAGCTGGGGCAAATCAGGGCTGACGACACAAAGGAAGCAAAACCAGACGCATTAACATCAGACATGGACTTTCAAAGTAAAACAGGAAACACAGACTGAACTTACAGACTCACAAGCAGGCACTGCAACAGAGGGAACAGAGACGTGGGACCAGGGCGGACACAGACTCTGACTGGACACAGAATAGAGGGAGTATGGAAACCAGAACCTGAGAACAACATAAACACCAAGAAGAGCTGGGGAAAAATAGAAATGCAAAACAGAAACCAGAACCTTCACAAAAATAAACCAAGAGAACACAAATAAAGGGTACAAAACAGAAACCACTGAGTCAACGACCCAGGAACCCAACATTTACATATTTTACATATTCACAGTGGATTTCACATCAAACAAGATGTGACTGAAAGTAACCAGGACAGGTCCCCACCTTATTCCATGACAACCTGAGCCCCATAAAAACAGTGAGTGCTCATGTCCATATCACTGATTCATTGATACAATTCGCTGTATCAGGGTGTTGTCCTTCAGAAGAGCCCACTGCCATCAGTATAGAAATCTTCCTTCCAGGGATGTTGCTAGGATCAATATTGGGCCTTAACCATGAAATCTTTGGACTGTTCACTGAAGTTGTTTATTATTGTTATAGTAAAGGATTAGCTCAAGAACAGTGCATAGAGAGCTTCGTGGAATGGGTTTCCATTGCCGAGCTGCTGCATCCACGACTTACATCACCCAGCTGTAAAGCACCACCCCGCTGCATTATACAGCAGTGCAGACGTGCTCTCTGCAGTGACCGGTCTGGGTTTGGTGGTTACCAGGAGACTGTGCTTATCAGACTGTTAACTTTGGTGAATGAGGAATTCTGATGTGATGTTTTGTTTCAGGCGTGGGCTCGCCCCCTTAGTTTCAGTGAAAGGAACTCTTCAGCATGCCAAGACATTTTGGACAATTTCATGCTCATGATTTGTGGGAACAGTTTGGGAATCGCTCCTTCCTGCTACAACATAACTACACACAAGTGCACAAAGCACTTCTATTAAGACATCAATGAGTGAGTTTGGACATGACCGGCTCTCACAGAGTCCTGACAGAACACCTTTGGGATCATTTAGTGCTAACTAGGCCTCCTCTGACCTCACACATGTGCTTCTGGGAAACAGATCAGAAACACACACAAACACACTCCTAAATCTTGTGGAAAGTCTTCCGATAAGAGTTGAAGCTGGTATAGCTGCAAAGGTTGGGCCAACGTCCTGTTAAACCCTGAGCATTAAAGATGTCACTCAGGTTTGTGTGTGTGAAGGAAGAAGAGTGAACACTTTTGGCATTGTAGGCAGTGTTGGGAAGGTTACTTTTAAAATGTATTCCACTACAGATTACAGATTACATGCCCCAAAATGTATTCTGTAACGTATTCTGTTACGTTACTCAATGACAGTAACGTGTTCTGAATACTTTGGATTACTTAATATATTATCATGCTTTTTACAGCTACATGAATGTGCTATTCATGTGATTTATTACTGTTACTGAAGGTCTGCGGCTCCTAACCGTAGTAAAGGGACCTCTGGCTAATACGTCGGGTTCGTGTCGGGCTCGTAGCTGAAAAATAGCTTTACTTTGTTGTCTGGGTCAAGTTTGCAGTGAGAGACAGAGAGAGGCGTTGAAAGGCTGCTGCAACAGAACTTATTGTTTCAGAGGAAACAGGAACACGGTGTACAGTCGAGCCTTAATAGTGTACTTACTCTTCTTGGCTGCAGTGGTTATTATTATATTTACATGCTTCCAGCTCCCGTTTCTGCTCGATGACAGCTCGTACTTTTCCTTTTTCTCCCTCCCTCGCTCACAGACACATCACGGGTACGGCGGTCCATCCTCCCTGCAGCACGGACTACACTGCCCATCAGGCTACATGCTTTAGGGCGATGCCTGTAACACTCTGCCTATTAGCTCAGCACAACAACATCAACAACAACAAAAAGGCGCTCTCTCACCCAGGAAACACACAGTCAGAGAGGCGGCACCCTGTAACCATGGCAACTGTAACGCTGCCACCTGGAACAACAGAACGTGTGACAGGTTGAAGGACTACTGCATATAAAACTGTTCAGTTAATACTACTTCATATCAGTTGATATAAGGACGAAAATAATGTAAATATGGTAAGAGAATGGTTAAGAGTTTATTATTTTTTTATTATTAACACTGATTATAGTGTACCTGCAAATACAGTATAGAAGGCACAATCAGACGTTGTACAATTTCAGTGAATGTGAAAGTGAATATTGCGTGAGAGCACCTTTATTCTTCAGCACAGTCTGAACTCTCTGAGGCAGCTTTGTCATTCAAGTATCTTCAGGAACAGTTCTCCAGACTTCTCTAAGGACATTCAAAGCTCTTCTTTGGATGTTTCTGCTTTTAGTTCTGTTCTCTATCAAGATGATCCCAGACTGCTTTAATAGTTGAGGTCTGGGCTCTAGGGAGGCCAATCCATGACTGATATTGTTCTATCCAGGTATGCGTTTACTGCACTGGCAGTGTATCTGTGAGCGCTGCCATCCTGAAATTCATTCATTTGGACAAGATCTCCAACAAACCCTGACAACTCACCTTGCTCATTACCACCTCATTTGACAATGATTTGAACTGGGACGTGAAAAAAAAGTGAAAAGGGATAAAGACTCGGGTGGCATGGTGGTTAGCACTGTTGCCTCACAGCAAGAAGGTCCTGGGTTCCCGTTCCTGTTATACATGACTTTTAGGACCTTCAAGCCTGTAGTTATATTCATTATCAGTTGGAGCCCCCTCCCCCCCGCATTCTTCTTCTTCTTTGGTGCAACCCTATAAATACAGTGCACCCCTTTGGCCTCTCCCCGCTTCTACAATTCCCCTGTGGGAGAGGTGGGTGTCATTTCTTTCCAGACACCGTACAACACACATATAATGTATATTTAGCCACCCTGATGTTTCTGATTGTGTGTCTTTAGTTCAATTATTGTCATCATTGTGCCTGACCTTGCTAGATGCTGTAAATGTAAATGTGTAGTACGTGTGTGCCACATATGTGTTATAGGCACAGTTAATGCTAGCGTGAATAGATAATTCTTGCTAGCTTGGGAGTTGTGGTGGGTGGAGCTAACCCTCTTCCCTACTTTGCATTTGGTTGTAGGAGCTGGAGTGAGCAAGTTAATTACTTGGAGGTCTTTCTTTCTTTTACCGTTCTGTCAGTCTGCCCCAGGGCAGCTGTGGCTACAACTGTAGCTGCCTCCACCAGTGTGTGAATGTGTGTGTGAATGGGTGGATGACTGGGTGTGTGAAGCGCTCTGGGGTCCCTAGGAGGGACTAGTAGAAGCGCTATACAAATACAGGCCATTTACCATTCATTATCAGGTATGTCGGATTTCGTGTTGTGGTTTTTTTTAAATCTTGTGTCAAATGTAAGTTTGTACTTTATGTTTAATGTAAAATAATAAATGCAGGCCCTTTTCTACAATTCCCCTGTAGGAGAGGAGCTGGAGTGGGCAAGTTAATAACTTGGAGGTCTTTATTTATTTTACCTTTCTTTATCAGACACAACGCAGGAACACTGGTTACATTAGCCCTGCCACAGACTGGTGACCTGTCCACGGTGTACCCTGCGTCTTGCCCAGCTGGGATAGGCTCCAGTGCCCCCGTGACCCTGAAAAGGATGGGTGGAGGGAAGAAACACTCTTTTTGCCCAAAGACTTTGAAATAATAATACTATTAATAATAACATATCAAAAAGCTTCTAATGACGCTCCTGTACATCTGAAACAGCTTTGTGCTGATGTGCAGTGAGCCATCGCCCGGAGCCAAACCCGTTCGTGGCTCTATCTTCGTTAGAGGAGCCCACAGCATCGCGGACACAAGCCAATATGGCGGCGTTAAACCAGAGGGGGCAGTAACGCAACTCAGAGGCACAGAGGCACCCTAAAGAAGAAATTGTTCCGGACACGTGGTGCAAAGTGGGTGTGTTCATTGCGCTGATGTAAACACAAAATACGCCTCACAGCTCGACGGATAATCGTGGTGGACTGAGCTGCTGAGGTTAACCCAGAAAGAGTCGTCGGCGGTGCGGAAAACCCTCCGTGTACGTCGCGTGTAATATGCTCTAAAGCACCGAGGGGGGCGCCATGGATTTCTACATCAACCTGAAGGTGAATTTCAGGGGAAATTCCAAGAATTTCCTGCTGTCGGGATCCGAGACCAAGAGCTGGGAGTCGATGGAGGCCATGGTAAGCAGCGACGAGCAGCAGGCCTGCTGTCAGACACGACGCCACACGCATGGCGCTCACGCAGCACACGGAGGGATGGGGGTTCAGGCGGCCCACAGGTGCTGACAGACACACGGGGCAAACGCTTACACCTCCGTGTGAGAGGTGCCGTGGGCCGCTGTGTGCTCACGGAGAGGATTACTCCAGCCCGAGCCGTCACGGTGAGCGGCCCAGCCCAGCGGGTGTGACGGCGACAGTGTGCGGGAAGTACCGGGAGTGCGTCACGTCGCGCAGACCTGTGTCCCGGCCCGCTTCGTGACGGGCCGCACTCATTTCGCGCAGCTCCACGGGCGGGCCGTGATCCCTGCTTAGACACTAGGCTGTTCAGGACGTGCTCGCCCCTCCAGACTGAGCCACACTGTTGTGCATGTCAGAGCGAAACACGCCGAATAATAGAAAAATCACTGTGTGACCTTTAAGGCTCTGCGTGGGTCACAGTGGGCATCGGGGAGGTAAAGGCAACGCGTCAGACAGGCCCGTACACATTCCTGCGTTTTCTGCCCAGCGGTTTAACGTCACCACCAGCAACAGCGTAGCCAACTCACCGCCATGCGCAGTGGTTCACTCCGAGTGCAGGAAGTAAACAGACGGAACAACCACAAAGATACTCCACGGCTGCAGCACGCAGCAGGGGTGCAGGAGCTGTGTTTGTGTCCTCACTGCGAGCACGACACGGGCACACGCTCCTTATGTGTAACTAACGTTATGCTGCTTTCCTAACGTTGCCACAGGAAATGGAAGAAATGGAAGCATTTCCACTGAGCTGGTGCATTTCAGTAACACAGTAACAGATCCGAGGACAATAACCTGGAGGATGAAAGTCTGGCTGCAGTTATTTATATCTGTTATCAAGTGTTGGTTTAATTCAGATACACGCACAGATTTCTCTAATATTTGCCACGTGTAGGACTTCGGCGTGTGGGTAATATAGATGTGAATGACAGAGCTCAGCTCATCTGTGTACTGTGTTAAATCTGTGAGTCTGACATGCACCTCCTCAGAAATGTAGCTACGCACTGCAAGGATGCAGATATCCAGAGCTGCAGTAGATCTGTTTGGCAGTGCAGAGTGAAGGAGCCCTGAGCAAGAGCCCAGTTATATATGACTGGGACTGGAAATGCAGTAAGTCAGGAACAAGAAGGTGAAACGGGCTCGGAGCCCTGCATGGTCGGCTGTACCTGGAGCACATCATTGGTGTGAGTGCTGCTGAGTCACAGACGTTTGGCTGCTGAGACTGTTGCAAAAGGTTTAGCATTCACTGTTTTTCATTTGATGCCGATCTGTGAAACAGTACGAGCTTATATGTGTTTGTGTCAAAGGCATGCACTGTGCTGCTCAGAGCATGTGAACAGCTAGCAGGAGCGTAGATGGAGGCCTGTGACCTGGTCCCTGTGGCTGAGGGATCATCCTCCTAAACATACAGGAACAACTCCTCCCTCAGTCCCTCTGCAGCTGAAGCACTCGGCACACACAGTTGTGATGTCGTCCTCATTTACAATCATGGATCTGAATGTGTTCTGTGCCTGGTGTGTAAAGTATACACTTCATTTTATTGTTTTGCTATAACACCACAATAACAGTTATGTCAAGAGAGAGCACTTGTGTTACAGTGTGAGCGTAATCAGAGAGCTCGGTCCTGACAGGATGGAACCTCCGACAGCATCAGGCTCAGGGGGGGCAGCCACGGTCAGCAGGTCTGGGGAGGCCTGGGTGTGCGTGAAACACAAACTGCAGGAGATAAATCCACAGTTTTGTTCAAACACTCGTGCAGCCTAAGATGTGACTGAGGTGCAGACACTCGGTGTCAGTGCACAGAGCTCAGCTGAAGTGTTACATTAACTGAATCAAGGCAGGAAACACCATCTGGTGACGTTCGTGGGCTTTTGCTCAAGCATTGATCGAGCTGTGATTGGCTGAGTGCAAAATATGCAAAAACAATTCTTCTATGTAAGACAGTTTTAGTGTGTGACCTTTCACCCTGTAGGACTGTGTGTAAGACTGGCTTTGAACCAGAAGTAAGCAGCAGCCCTCTGTGGGTGTGTGCTGCTGTCAGCTCTGCAGGATATGATGGGCTCATCATTCAAGACCTACCAGGAATGAAGTTCAGTAGTGGATTCTTAAGCAGTCAGTGTGGGGAGGCTCTCTGTTGCTACTCACTGCAGTGTTCTGGGTCAGGTCCAGATGTTTCCAGCCTAATTATAGAAAAGAATTATAACCGTCGAGTCCTGAAGTAATGACATGTTTTGAGTAGTTGTCTTGATGCATGCTCAGTCGTCCAGGTGAGCAAATCCCAAAAGGTTGATTCTGTTTTCAGTGACTGCAGGTTTCCAACCTTAGAAACAGCACATTTGCATAATGACTGACACTAGCACCACTGAAGGAACAGTGGGGTCAGTTTGTGACCATTGATATGCAAACTGTCATGATCATTGATCAGTGGCCACGAGTCTGAAAACATCCAGATGAACAGAACCAGCTTTTGGGGCCAGACCAGCTTTGCAGAGCAGCCATTCAGAGCTATTGTGTAGCACCACACGTCTGAGATTTACAGTGAAGAAGTAAATAAGAGTTGACTTTGGATGTGACAACATCTGTCTGTCTGTTACAGGTCAAGCGCTCCTTTGGCCTGTGCAGCCTGCAGCTGACCTACTTTGATGAGGAGAACGAGGAGGTAAGAGACTGAGGAGTGCCATACAAAGTGAGATTAGTGAGTCGGTACAGCTAACCTACAGCAGTAGAGGGTGGTAGCCTAGCTGAATGGCTGTGGTAAGTTGTGCCTATAACACTTTGCTCACATTCTGACCAGGATTCACTAACAAGTGAGCAGCCCTGTATAACTCCAGGAGTTCCTCCATGTAACGCATTCTTAGCACATATTTATGTAACCGTCTTCTCCTTTTCTTCCTCCAGGTGTCCATTAACAGCCAAGGTAAGTACACCTGGGCAGTCACATGATGCTACACAGTAAACAAAGTCCAAATAAAAGTGCACTCATGTTAACGTTGGTCATTTCTGCTTGTGTTCCAGCTGAGTATGAGGAGGCTCTGAAGGTGAGCTCATTCGCGGTTAAAGATTCAAGAAGTTTATTGTCATGTGCTCTGCAGACGGTTATGCAGAGCACCTGCTTACTCTGCAGGCTCCCTTCACACGACTGCAAGAAAGTAATAATAGTAAAACAGTGCTTTGTGAATCCTGCAGCTTATATGTGGGTGTAAACAGAAGTTAGAGTGCGAGTAGTTGCAACACTGTCACAGTGCTAATATATACAGAGCGATATCAGGGTGTATATATGTACGAAAAGTGCAAATTTCCAGTTATGGATCAACAGTTGGACATAGGCAGTGGTTCAGTAGCCTGTGGATAGAAAGTGTTAGTGTGGTGTCCTTGCTTCCACACTCCTGTTCCTTTACAGTACAGACGTGACGTGGAAAGCTTCTGTGGAGTGTTTGTTTGCTGGTGTCTTGGAGTGCTGTGTTAGCTCGTTGTGTAAGCAGCGCCTCTTTACTTTGCAACGTCAGCTAAGATGTATCGAACGCCCTCACATCCAGCTCCAGCACAGATCCCTGACCTGTGTATAGCACAGATCCACCTTCATTGATGGACAAGGCATAGAAAACAGAACTGGGTCTAACATGCAGCCCTGTGGAACTCCACAGTTATTCTTAGTGTATGAAGAAGACTCCAGATTTACGGAGGATATTTTCACGTGCCGTCCATGCTATCATCCACCATAAGCTTCTATTTCATTGTGATGTGATATGAAGGGTGTGTCTTTACCATCTGTGATTATCTCTTTTATATTGAGATCATTTGGCCACATGTTTGGGTCGATAGCCACAGCTTTCCCAATCCTGATTCCAGGCTTCTCCACAACTTTGATCTGTTTAATTGATAAAGAAATAAAGTAATAGTAGCCTACTGGTGTTTCTCTTCTTTCATGGTTTGTGCAGTTACATTTGACCCATGAAAATAAAGACTTCCTTATGATATAGTATCGCTGTGCTTACTGCTCTTCTTAAGTGAAGCATTTGTGTTGCCGGTGACGAATCTAGCGGAGTGGAGAAACTGACGGCGTGTTTATTTTCCAGAGTGCGGTGAGGCAGGGGAACCGACTGCACATGAATGTGTACGAAACTCGAGGCCAGCCGACGAGGGTTGCCACCACCAAGGCCAGCGGAGCAGAACCCAAGAGGGGCTTCAGGCCCCCACAGCACTGCCCTTCACTTGCTCAGGTGGTCAGTCGCAAGGTCCAGGCTGCAGTGCCAGAACAGGGCATGGTAAGAGCCCAGCACAGGCTTCATTCTTACTGCATCTATCCACTGCTGTGCCCATATGCACATAGATGATGTTCTTTTGTTGCTCAGGTGATCATGAAAGAAGTAAAAGGGACCAAAGAAGAAGACAAGACTCCTCCAGCCTGGTTCACCTCCTACATGGAGAAGGTAAGAACGTCCTGATGAGTGTCATAGCAGTAACTCCGCTAAACGACTGATGACTAAAGTGCTCGCTACTGCATTCAGTTTAAGGACCAGGTAGTTCGTGAGGCAGTGGAAAAGATCTGTCGGGAGTTTTCAGGACAGTGCTGCATCCACAAACCCCTGGGAGGGGGAGGAGGAGCAGCAGGAGGAGCTGGTGCAGCTGGTGGAGGTAGAGTGGAAGCTGTAGGAGGAGCAGAGACCCAGCAGGTCCCCGAGGTGTCCTCTTCCACTCTGCCTGGAGCTCCGTCCTCCTCAACTCCTCCCTGCTCGTCCTGCAGGGGGCAGACTACTGGAGGAGGCTATCAGTGCAGGTATGTGTTGTTGAGTAAGTTCAGTCTTTGGATTCTGCTTGTTGATTTATCTTTGTTGGTGAAAGACGCTGTCCCGGTGTCGCAGTAGGCCTGGGTTTAACTCTAACACTTGTCAGTGTACAAATGAATAAGCTGCAAAACGTTGTTACCATGCAGAGCAGGGCGATATGCCCCAAAATATTTATCACGATATGATTTGAAAATTTGCAATAACGATGTAACTGACGATATAATTGACACGAGACAACATGCTTTACAACTCCACAACTTTGATGGGTTTTTTGCACTAATAATGTATTTTCACTTAAACAAGCAGCTGTTTTTATCTGCATTAAAGTTCTATAAACATGTAACACTGCAAATTCTTGCTGACAGTTTAACCAAAAGGCGTTTCCAGTGGAAACTGGCCGACATATCCTCAGCATAACCATGTATAACATCCACAAAACTTAAAAAGAGGTTATACACACACAATACGGTAACATTATGTTGAAGCACAGTACGTATCACTCCGCGAGGCTCCGCCTACGATAGCCGTAATGCTCCGACAATCCATCAAGCGGTGCGGTAGCTCAGCAAAGTCGCACTGAAACATTTGACAGATTTTCGAGCGCCGTGCACATAAAATCGTTTCGAGGTCAGTAAACACAACCAGAGTTCATACATAAGGCACACGGGATTATAAGGGGCTCTGTCGACTTTCAGAAAATCAAAGGATTGATTTTAAGTTCAATTCAATTCAATTTTATTTATATAGCGCCAAATCACAACAAAAGTCACCTCAAGGCGCTTCATAGATACAGAGAAAAACCCAACAATCATATGACCCCCTATGAGCAAGCACTTTGGCGACAGTGGGAAGGAAAAA
>NW_005187703.1:219069-222603 GCF_000239375.1 Pundamilia nyererei | reverse complement strand
AAAGTCTACTCTCCACTGCTGTGTAATCAAGTGTGCCGTATTTTCCAAACAACACGGTAATAACGACGGCCCGCTAGCATGCGCTACCAAAAATAGTGCTTTGTTGTGTATCTGACGGACGAAAGCTAAACCAGTTCCACACCAGTGAAGCTGCAGCATTTTTACAAACCAGTTCAGGTTCATGGTTTCATTCAACGATCCGCTCTCGCCTCTTCTTGTTCTGCGTCGCCGCCATGCTTTTTCCGCCATGTGCGTTTGAAAACAAAAGCACGTATTCTATTCGCCATATTTCATTTTCCCATCGTTGCCCAAAGTTACACTGGTATTGCCTTGAACGGTACGATATAGCCCAGCCCTATTACCAAGTGAACATTTACCCTGTGGCCTCGCTGCTGTAAAGGGAGGATGTTGGTGCTCTAACTTCAGCTCTGCACACAAACTGTTTGGTCACATTGTGCAGTTCCTTACGTTCTCCTTGCCTGCCAGGAGCTGTTATCTCTGCAGATTGTGAAGCTGAGTGCGTGCTCTTCATCACGGTGTCAGTTTTTAGATGCAGTCTCACGTTTCCTCTCATCCCTCTGGGCTGTTTCACTCCACAGCGTGTGCACCTCTTGTACTCTGTGCGAGCCCTGCAGCTTCTCCCACGATCCCAGTCACAATCTGGTGAGAGCCAGGACTCCCCTGTCCATCCCGGAGCACGGATCACCGGCCCCAGACCACAGCAGGTGTGACACAGCTACCGGACTTTAACACGTGTTCATATTTACCAAAAAGCACAAACTAGCTTCATATTATCAGCTTTACACACTAAATATTTAATTAAAACATGAATGTTTGTTTTAAAGATATGTGGTATGAGTGTGAGCTGATGCAGGGCTGTCTGAATCCAGTATGAAATGCTACACCTGGCTGTAGACATTCCCATAATGCTGATGTTACTTCATCTCGGTCCATTGTTGTTTAGGTTCTACAGGCGGGGGGATCGCAGTTTCCGAAAGGCAGAGAAGCAGCGGCTGAAAGCCGAGAAGCGCCTGCTGAAAGCTGAGGTGAAGGAAATCCGGAAGCAGCTGAGGATGGAGAGGCGGGGCATACAGTGGAGCTCGTCCCATCGAGACGGAAGCTCCTCCCCCGTCCTCCTGCAGCCTCGAGCCACACAGCACAACAGCCCAGAGTAGGTCCCAACCAAGTTAGGCTGCAGGACGCACTTCATTTATCTCAGTGTCGATCTCCTCGTGTGTGATTCCAGAGTAGCTCCAGAAACAAAGTCTGTCTTTATTCAAACATCAGCTCACACAGTCGAGTCACAGCGAGGCGCGATCAGCTCGTCAGGGCTCGGTGTGGACGAAATGCATTTCTGTGAGCCTGAAAGCTTTTGTCCACCTACCAAGGCTTCCCCCAAAGTTGAAGCACATTTAAAGATGAATGGTGATCCTAGGTTGTTATAGTGCAATGAAGTGAATAGACTGTGGGAAAATATGGCAAGCAGACTGCAGCAGTCAATAAGGCGGTCCGTTGTAACCGCTGCTCTGGGATGATGGGAGCTGAATGACGATATGAATGAGTTTAAAGTGAGACGTGATGAAGAATTTGAATAAAGGGATTTTCCTCTTGTTGCCCAGGCGACCAAAGCGCCCCTGTCCCCTGGTGGTTCCTGCCATGACGGCAGCGTTTTTGGACGAAAACCTTCCTGACGGAACGCGTCTGCGTCCTGGGACCAAGTTTATCAAGTACTGGAAGATGAGGAACACTGGGACTCTCAGCTGGAGTGCTGAGACTAAGGTAAAGTCATTAACAGCTTGGATTCTCCTGAGAGCACCTACACCAGAACGACCTGCTCGCCGTCTCAGAGCCGTGAATATCATGTGTGTGCTGGCCACAGTGACGCAACTATATTATTCGACCCACCGTTAGATGTGCTTTTTACATTTTGGGGGAAGTGTAACTGTTGGCTGGGTTGCCATAGAAACAGCTATACTCATGATCCCAGGTGATGAGCGTCACTGACCGGCGTGATTACCCAACCTTTGTAGTGAAATGTCATCACTGACTAACACAAATTTCATGCTCGTCGTCACATCTCATGAGTTTCAGGTTCATTCCTGGTGCTTTTTGTTTGAATAGGCTTAGTTGAGCCGTGCTTTGTGTTTGGTGTAAACAAACAGCAACCCTGTTTCACTGTGACCAACCAATCCCTCCTTAACAGTGTTAATAGTGTCAAACCTTATTCCATCACGTTTAGCAGCAAAGTGCTGACATTTACTGACCACAGAGCGTCACTTTGCTCTTTGACCTCAACACCTGTGGGAGGCTTTGGTCCACTGTGCAAACTCCCACTAAGGAACCATTATATTATGTCTTGTTTGGTTCCTGCAGCTGAAGTTTATGTGGGGAAACCTGGCAGTGGGATCTGGAGACCGCTGGAGAGAAGTGGCAGTTCCCTTCCTGCAGCCGGGACAGGTGAGTGTGAGACATCCCACAGAGCTGTGGCACGTGTCCTCGTGAAGCACTGAAACAAGTGTGTGTGTGCGTGCAGGTTGGCATAGTGAGCGTAGCGCTGTGTGCGCCCACTGTGGAGGGCTCCTACACATCTCACTGGCGTCTGGCCCACGCTGGGGAGCAGTTTGGACCGAGAGTGTGGTGCAGCATCGTGGTCGACCCTCTGGCTCCAGCACCCATGATGGCTGATGGGATCCTGGTTTCACCCTGTGTCACACCGCAGGTAGGACGAATGCAGTTCAGGGAGGCTGAAATCATTTGATGTAACCTTTATTCAAACCTTAACTCTGTAAGACATTCCTGCAGTTTAGCTAATTGGTGTGAGAGGGTTGGGGTGAGATCAAGGATGGTTGGTTTGTAAATTTCATACCAAACAAATTAAAGTTTAGATGGTTTAAAAATGAAATACATTTCTGGATGTGCAAATTCACAAATGAGGTTGATGTGAATGTTTGCCTGCAGGGCAAGAACCCAGTAGCAAAGGATGGGAAAGCGTGTGCAGCTTCCAGGGAACAGCCGTTATTGTCGGTGGACCAAGAAGAGTACTACATCCCGTCTGTAGACCTGCTCACCGCACAGGTAACCTGCTGTGACGCTCCTCCCCATCCTAGCAGCTAAACTACAGTATGCTAACATCACGTTACTGTACGTGTACTGCAGCTGACATGAAGCTGGAATAATAATAGCTCATATTTTACCTGTTTATTCAAATGTCTATGAATGTGCAGTGAAGCATCTGTTTGTACAGATCATAGCACAACCAAAGTAACTGCAGCTGTGTAAACTTGTTGCCTGTGAAGACTGGGACTGGTCCACACTGGCAGTCAGTGTGCTGCTCTGTCTTTGATACTAATCTGTAGGGATGGGTACCGGTGACATAAACAGTAGTAACCAGACCGAAAAGCAGCGCACATTTCGCTGCTTTTTTTTCCTGAGCTGTGATACACTTTAGATTCTAGCCAATCATTTTACGTTTCCCAGGATAGTAGGCGGGGCCAAGTACGTACGTTCTTTTAGAGCAGAGCTACAGATTAAAAA
>NW_005187703.1:212891-218704 GCF_000239375.1 Pundamilia nyererei | reverse complement strand
AAAAAACAGCTGAACATGAGAGGTTTTTGGACAAAGTTTGTGTTCTTCATTCTTTAAGCACCGTTTAAGCACCGGCACCGTTTCAAAAGTACCGGTTTGGCACCGGTATCTGTTAGAACCTAAACGATACCCATCCCTAGTAATCTGTTTATGATACAGGCTGAAATGAACTGTGACAAACGAGCAACAACTGTAAATCTGCTTCTGTCTAAATTCACATTCAGAGTCCACGTGTTTCCATGGAGACAGACTTTTAGTCAAATTTATTGTCATCAGAATAAACGAGCGACACGATCCTCCAAGTTTGTGGATGCGATAAATGAAGAATGAGGTGACGTAGAGCTTTTTAGTAGATACACCTACGTCTGAGTGACAGCGTGGGGTTAGTGTAGTTGGTCCGTGCAGGCAGGGATCGAACCACCAACCTTCTAATTAGTAGGCGACCTGCTCTACCACCTGAGTCACACCAACCCCCGTTTGCTTTTGTAATTGCCTATGCAAGCCTGTGGGAGGGGCTTTTCAATCTGTTCCTCCAAAAACTCAGCGTAACGTGGCTTCACTGTGGGCCAAATGCTGATTGGCTGACAGCTGGATTGGTTTGCGAAACACAAACACTCACGTCCACTCCAGCTTTGCTTAGACAGGGAGAGGCTGACGTTTGCAGATTACACAGGAACTGGACTGAAAATCCGGCGCGGCAGGGCGTGTGTGGAGCCATTAGAGCCGTCATTCACCTTCAAATTCACTGAAGTTATGCAAAGTCTCATTTCCCAGTAAAATATAAGATAACCTTTATTAGTCCCACACGTGGGAAATTTGTTTTGTCACAGCAGGAAGTGGACAGTGCAAAAGTTATGAGGCAAAAATTAGGATACAATAAGAATAAATACAGTACACAACTGTACACAAAGGAAAGGGGTGTGGCCTATGACTCGTACTTACTACAGGATGGCACTTCAACAGCAAAGTGACTCAGGCACTCAACAACCCTGCACTTATGTAGCAATAAGTTGAGTCCTCTGTTAACAAGAAACGTGTTACAAATGATTTGAAACATCATCATCTTCATTTATAAACTGGGGCTCTGCCTTGGATTGTACTGGTTTGGAGACAGGTCAGGTGACCTGTAGACTAGCCTTGTAATCTGTTACCTGTTGTTCATTTGTCAGGATCTTCTGTCTTTTGAGCTGTTGGATATCAACATCGTCCAAGAGTTGGAGAGCGCCCCCACCAACACGCCTGCTGGTAAGAAGAGAACAGCCAGGACACTCGTCCTGGTTAAGAGACACGTGTCTGCACTACAAGCACGTCAGTTATGTGAACAATACAATAGTCAGATACAATCTGTTGCACCACAAATACCGACGTTCAAACTCTAACATGCAAAGACAGCAGATTTCTTTCAGACACGGCGAGCACAGCGTCCTCTGAGCAGTGGCAGCATCGGCCCGACACACTGACGCAGGCCGTCTGTGATTCATAGACGTTCATGTTTCTTTGACCTCGTAGTTTGATTACATCAGGTGCTGTGACCCTGATCGAGTGGGGAAGCTGCAGACTGAGTTTGGTTAGACGCACCGCTTTCTGTGGCTTTGTGCAGTTCAGGTGCTAAACTGGTGTCTGCAGCCCACAGCTGATTGGCTGGAAACACTCGGAGCTGGAACATTTCAGTCTGCACAGCAGAGACCGGTGCTCTCAGCTTCCAGACGCAGTGCTCTGACACAGAGCAGGTGACCAAGCTCTCTGAAGTGTTCCCCACGTCGGCTTCAAAACCACCGCAAATGTTGCACTTTTGGAAAAACTGCCATTCGGTCTTCGTTCGCTCAGCCGGCTGTAAACGTCCACGTGCTGTAAGCTCAGTGCTGTCTGTGTTTCTCCTCCAGACATCACACCCTGCATGTCCCCTCTGTCTCAAGATGGCCCTCTGCTGGACAAGGGCAGCCCCTCCTTGGGTCTGATTCAGGAAGAGACTGAAGTCATCAATAGCATCATGGGTAATGAAGTCCCAATCCTCCTCAGTGTTCTCCCAGTTTATTTAAAGGTTCTGTTGAAACTACAAGTACTCGTTAAAGAAGCCGCACCTGACTGACTTGATTCAGGTCCCTTGAAAAACCCTGTTTGGCTTCCCAGCATGCAATGGGGTGAAGGTTTTCTTCTAAGACTGTCCAGCTGTTCACAGCCATGCAGTTGGCTCTCTGACTGTGAGCAGCTGTCCTGCTGATACAGCTGTGTTCAAAAATGAAATGGGCGTGTCTTGACATTTGTTTTCTCGCTGCTGGTCCTCAGATGTCCCCCACGGGGTAGGACCTGGAGCTGAAGGGGGCGGAGTCCCAGCTCAGGAGGAAGGGGAGGATGACATCAGCGGTACTCAGTTTGTTTGTGAGACTGTGATTCGCTCGATGACCCTGGAGGAGGCCCCTGATCACATACCTCTGAGAGGATCCTGCCCAGGAACAGGAAAAGGTCAGTGACACGCCCTCGGCGCCAGCTCGTGCGTTTAAATGAATGATCATTTGTGTTTGGCTGGAACGCGTCCATGTTCACATACAGTCTGTTCTGGCTGGAACGTCAGACTGCAGCGTGCTGCTGGTGTTTCACTGTGGTCCTCCTGTTTCCTTTCAGTGGTACGTCCAGCTGCTCAGGGCTCCTCCTCCTCGCTGTCCTGTCTGAGTAAAACGGTGAAAATGGAGGAGAGTCCCGACAGCTGCTCTAGCAACTCCAAGACTCCCATGAAACCCCTCGTTGGTCTCAAGGCGTCCATCCCTTCCCCACTGAAAGCCTCCCTGCCCACTCCAACGTCTGTGCCCCTGAACGTGCTGCCTGGCCCGAGCTCAGCACCGGGGCCGCTCCACGCTTCGGCCGGGACCGCCACGCTGCCAGAACACACCGCCACAGGTGACATTTTTAAGTTGATATGTTGACTCAAGCAGCTTCTCTGTGAGAAACAGCTGTTTGCACCAGTTTGGGGGTGAGCGTTGACCATTTGCAGACTGTATATAAAGTGGAGGCGGCGTCTAATTTGAGTGAAGATGTCACCGTATGACTGGGCTGGATTCAAGGACAGTGAGGTGTGATGGCGGCCTTGGTTTGTACAGGAGCAGGCTTGAAGCTCTGGGTTGCAGCTTATGGTCAGCTCAGTGTTCGGGAGGACCTCTGGAAACTCTTTCAGCTAGCATCAGCAGGAGGGGCGCCACTGAAACCCCAGGCAGCGGTGCTAACGGGCAGCCAGCTGACATGTGCTGTGACAGCACAGTTGAGGGTCTGTGTGGAGCTCCTTCACCACAAACAGGAGGACTCTGTCGAGGAACAGCTGTTTATTCTTTAAATGTCAGCTAATTGCAACACTTTGTACGACTGGGGCCGATTATTGAGGAGCAGCATTTTAAATTCTGGGTTTAACAGGAAGCAGTTTAGTTGCTACTATTTGACAACAAAGGCGACAAACCGGCTCACACAGGTTTCACCACGGTCATTCAGTTTAAACCCAAAGTGCTCCCACTCTGCAGCCTCTGCGTTTGCCTTTGGATCCATTCCATCTGTTTTCCAAATCCCAACTTTCGGTGGCTTGCTACTCCTCACGGCGCTGTCATGCACCTGACATACGAGTTCACGCCTCCTTACGCTAAGGAAACAAGAGGGGAGGGGTCGGTCGAGAAATCAGACAAACTGTGTGTAAGGCCCAGGTGGACGATAGGTGATCACTGGTGTTACAGCTGGGGGGGACGAGGCTAAGCACCAGGCTTTCAAATGAATGAACAGTCTGTCTGGTCTTTGGTTGATTGATGAGCTGGAGAATTGCTGCCACAAATGGAAAGACTCGATTTGTTGATCAATTTATTAAGTCGTGTACTAACAGAAATGATTATGTTCCTTTAAATGAATCAACAACCAATCGCAGCAGATGGCCCCGCCCCTCCCTGAGCCTGGTTCTGCTGGAGGTTTCTTCCTGTTAAAAGGGAGTTTTTCCTTCCCACTGTCACCAAAGTGCTGCTCATAGGGGCTCATATGATTGTTGTATGTATTGTTGTAGGGTCGATCTTACTATATTAAGCACCTTGAGGCGACTGTGTTGTGATCTGGTGCTGTGTAAATGAAACTGAACTGGACTTGGAAGAGAGACCTTTAATAATCCACACTTCTCTGCTTTACTCTCTGGAGCTGTTGTGGATACTGTATTGTTCTTTCTTTGTGATGTTTTTATGTTTAAGTTGTTTTCAGTCTGGCTGGGAGCTGACTCAGTCTCTGGAGAGCCCCGTTTTGGGGGGTTTAATAAATTTGTCCAGATTTCTAGAAGTGCGATGGTCTTGCTCCTGCTTCAAGTCTAAGCTAGGCTCCAGCTAGCTTATGTGTTAAAACCTTGTGCACCTTTCTAAAAATCAAGCTACGCATCAGGTCCACACACTACACACCCTCAGGTCCTCTTGTATGTTTCTAGCTTCTGCCGCCATTTTTGGGCACGACAGAAGTCGAAGCGAAGCTTGAACCTCTGTGTCATGAGTGGGAGTGAAGCATGTGTCCCAGCATGTGTCCCAGCATGTGTCCCAGCATGTGTCCCAGCATGTGCACAGCAGCCAGTCACACCCAGCGTTTGCTTCCTCGGTCTCATCACAGGTGAAGCTGAGGAGTCGCACATGGAGAACGTCTGTGTGGAGCCCAGAGTGAGGGAGAAGCAAGAAGAGGAGGAGAAGACAGATGTAATGAGGAGTCGCTCCTCCTCCACGTCCTCCGAGGATTACATCATCATCCTCCCCGATTGCTTCGACACCACTCGGCCCCTGGGAGAGTCCATGTACAGGTAGGAGCCGTGGCTTTGGAGTGTGTGGGAGAACCGTCGGCTGTGGGACAGTAATCGGTGCTTTCACTTTTTCTTTGTTCTCGGTCCCGCTGCAGCTCTGCTCTGTCCCAGCCCGGAGACGTCCAAGCCAAGACCGACACAGACCCAGATACCCCCTCAGCTGAGCGTCGGGACAGTGCCGCAGGAGAGGGGGAGGCGGACGAGGTGGATGAAGCGGCTCCAGGAATGGAGCTGTCAGGCGCCAGCAGTGCCAACGATATGCTGTGTACATCCCAGACGCTGGACGATGAGCCGCTGACTCCTGAAGTAGTCACCCCGCCTCAAGCTGTCGTCACATCACAGTAAGCAGGAGAACGTTTCCTCGGGAAAGCTGGTCTTTTCCTCAGACCGACCGCTCCACTGCTGCACCACATCTGCACCACATCTGCACCACAGTAGCACCACAGTAGCACCATTCATCTACAGCGTTTCAGGGCTAGACCTTCATCAGGCAAAGGAGATTACTAATGCTTTCTTTCCTGCTTGTATACAAATGATCACCTGTCAGTCACAACATAGCTACCAAAATATGTTAGATGGTGTGCCGTATCATATAAAAACATTTTTCCTTCATTTAAACAAGATTCAAATACAGCGAGCCGAGTCATGAAGCTAATGAAGCGGCACAGGCGTTGTTGTTGTGCGACAGTAAATGAGCGAAGCAAACATGTTTGTGTTTGACAGCCCAGAGAGCAGCGCAGAGAGAGAGGAGGAGGATGCCGGCGCTGAGGAAGGAGCGCAGGGTTCAGAAGTGCACCAGAGTGAGGACGGTAGGCTCCTTACTGGGTCTCGCTGTCACTTCAGTCACAGTACCACTCTGATGAAGTCCACGGTGATCGCATCGTTCTGTCTTGCAGAAGCAGCTCCTGAGCGCGCTCAGACTGATCCTGAAGCTACTGACACGGAGAAGAACGACCCCGAGGACCCCAGGTCTCTCTCTCTCACACACACACACGCACACACATGCATGCACACACAC
>NW_005187703.1:204803-212599 GCF_000239375.1 Pundamilia nyererei | reverse complement strand
GCACACACACACTGAAGCTATCACGTTTTTATTCGTCCATCCATCCGTTGGCTAGGTTTGGTTTATCGTGCAGAGCCTACATGATGCAGCTTCTTTCAGTTTGTTTTTCAACTTCCTGTATCTGCTCTTCAGTATGGAGCGTGCACACCACTGATACTACAAATCTCAGACATCAGAGTCGCGCCATCATCCGATCTCTTTGAATGTAGCTTCTAATAGAAACGGACAAACGCAGGCTTCCAGGAGACGGGAGGCAGATTATCTGCTCGCTGACATAAAAGCTAAATAATGTCTTCATGTTAAAGTAGTGAGACTGTAACAAGCTGCCAGTCCAGCTGCCTGCTGCTGTTTGTCCGAGTTTCCCAGGCTCACAGGACGATTCGCTGCCTTTGAGGCTCAGAAAGTGAAGTTAGTAATGTACAAAGGTTCAAATGAAGCTGATTGAACTGCAGTGCTGTTCGAAGTATGACTGTGCAGGCAGAGTCCTCACAGGTCAGCCTGAGGTCAGGTTAAGGTCAGCTCAGACGCACATACGTACAGGAGTCGTCTCACCGTGGCTCTGCTGAGAGCCTGGCCCATCGTTGTGCTTCTAAATCCCAGCTGCCAACAGAAGCAGAATAATGTTTTGGCCTCCCGAGTAGAATGACGAGCACGAGCAGTTTGGAGGCAGCATGAAGTCCAAGGATGCTTTCTGGTTTCTGTTTGCTGCTGTAACGTTTCCCCTTGCAGACAGCTCATAAATAAATTCACATCCATGAATCGTAAACACTGATAAGAGAGAACAAAAGGATTAACTCTCCAAATGTTTGCCCTCCTCAGGCAGCAAGGCCTCACCGGCGGCCTGGTGAAAGGAGCTCTGTCAGTAGCTGCCTCTGCCTACAAAGCCCTGTTCACCGGACAAGGCCCCACACAGGTGACACATTTAGCAGCTTTTTTCTCCCATATTCACATTTGTGTGTTTTGGAGTTTCAAGCCTATTTTCCAGTGTTGAAGCAAGCGTCACAGCCCAGGTTTGAACTCTTTTCTCTGCATGATAGCGATGCAACACGTAGGCGACACAGTTGTGGGGCTACACTGACATTAATCAGTCCAATGCAAAGCTAATTGCACTACCTTGGAAAGGCTTTTAAGCTGGGGCTGCATCCCTAATCCAGGAGAGCAGGAGCCAGCTGCCGAAGGTGCTCCCTGATCAGACGGTGCTCCCGATGCTCGATCAGTTCCTGACGAGGGGACGCCACGCAGTCGTGACATGTTGCACTCTGCTTTTATTTACATTGTACACAGCATGTTGTCAGCAGTCAGACCTTCAAACACTTCAGATACAGACTCATTCAGGCCTGTGCGGTAATCAGTAGCTGGCTCGCTCGACTGATCCGATCTTGTTTCCACCCAGCCTCCAGTGGATGCATCCACCCAGGACACCATGATGGCCGTGCTGGTGGAGATGGGTTTTGCAGACCGCTCTCTGAACCAGCGTCTGCTAAAGAAACACAACTACAGCCTGCTGGACGTGGTCAACGAGCTCGTTCAGATGACCGACAATGACTGGTACTCTACACGCTACTGATGACGAGGAGGCCAAACTCGTCCTCCTTCTTTTCAGCTCTCCACTAATTTGCCCTTTTGGACCGAGGACTATACTACGAGCTTGTCAGGGAACATTCCAGCAGCCCTGGATCCTCCAGCGGACCATCACCCACCCACTGTCTGTAGTTTTAGTACTTTCAGCGTAGATCTTGGTAGTTGCAGGTTTTCTTTGCATATCTGTCTAATAAAGGTGAAAACAGGAATTCTAGGTCTTCAGATGTGAATCACACCACGTGCTAACATCATGGATTTTAACGAAGTGTGAAGCATGAAAGCATTCGCTTCCATCAAACCTGAGCTAAAGTTGTGTTGGCTGCAGAAACTCCACGGTTGCTGTACCTGCTCCTGTTGGTTGCAGGGACCCCAAAAAGCTACCGACGGCACCCTCACGCGTTTCCTTTGCTCAAGTCCACAGCAGCAGACTCTCACAGGTCGCCTACGGAACCCGCTCGCTCAGAACATCTTTGGGCAAAAAGAAAATGCAGCTTCGTGCTGATGGTCCTGCTGAGGCATCAAGTCATCTCATCTCCTCAGAGTCTTGTTCGCCTCGTCCAGTCGGCTCCATCACACCAGCTGGTGGTGCATGTTTCTGCGTATTGTGGTGAAAACTGTAACAACCAGCTCGACTGGTAGTGAGCTGATGCTGTTCATTGTTTGCAAATTTCCTTTGGTTAGATATCATCGGCCTGTGTCCCAGAGCAGGCCCACACAGCTCGTCTGCACAGTGTCAGCTGCAGCTTTGCTTCTTTCTGTTTGATTTGAGCTGCCGTTCCAACAGCTACTAAGAACTTTATTATCGGGTTGTAAATAATCACACTGACTGTAGGAAAGCAGAACTGGTCAGGTGACGTAGTGTGTGTGAGGCTTTACTGTATAAAATCTGACCCTTTGGTGTTTCCAGAGCTCCAGCTGGAGGAGCAGGACTGCTGCGACACATTCGTGTTGATGTGACTTGTGATGATGAATGCAATGAAGTACTTTGATGTTTAAATAGCCGTGCTATTCAAAACACACATTCCTCCTGTTTTGAGTCGGTTTCCCAGAACTCGCACACGTGCTCAGCCCAGATCATCGAGTGACGCTCTTCATGCTGGTAACGACGTGTGTGATGAGCTTCTTGCAGCGTGCTGTTTTGGTTGCACGCTGCATTTGTCCTGTAACTTTAGTCCATCACTGAAACTAAAGGCATTTTCTCATATACACTAAATACAACATGTGTGCATAACCTGTTTTAGAGAAGTCACTGGAAACCACTCAGTGTAGCTGAAACTGAGCCGGACTGTTAGCTGGTGTGTGATTTACTGCTGTTGTGAGTCAGTGGTGGTGAACAGACTACACTGTCCCACTGCATGATGGTTAACTAGCTAATCAACCAGGTTTGTTCAGCACTCAGAGCTGCAAGCTCGCAGAGAACCACAGTTTACCCCGAGCTGCTGTGGAAACGCACCAGTTCCTCTGCATAGATCGTAGCTAAACATGAGCAGCAGCCTACGTTCTTCCTTTCCTGTCCTCTGCGCGTCCCATCTTCTTATTTCCTACCCATGTTTACATGCTTCTGCTGTTTTGAATGGAGACGCAGTTTCGTGGCTTTAGACGAAGTTCATTATCAGCTGTTTGCTTTCAGTTCTCCCATCAGATGAAGGATTTAAGATGGGCGCACGGCGAGCACACGACGTGCTTGCCTGTTCGGTTTGTGGTACGTCTGCTCCGGATCAGCTGAGGGGGTGATGGCGACTTGATTTCAGCATTAAGGTTTGGTAACTATAGTAACACCTTTGGAAACGGATTTCCCTCCATCCACTAGAGAAAGTTCCAAAGAGGTGTGCGGGTCACGAGGGGCTCGTTGCCACGCTTGTTGTGAATCCCGGGCACACGTGGTGCTCCAGACGTTGGCGGGCTTGGTCAGGTGTGCGCAGTAAGGTCGCTGCTCCTTCCTTTTGCTCGTAGCTGGACCCTGAGCTGACTTCATTAGTAAAGTAGTGGGCTGTGAGTTTAGGTTCTGCTTTGACTGCTTGAAGGCTGTTTGTAAGTTTGACGTGGTGTCTTTAGGTGTGCTAGTTAAAGCTGCTCTGCAGTTTTAGTCTCATACTTTGTAATAACGGGTGTTTTGTTGGTGTGGTGCGATACGCTGCGTGCTACTATGCTTTATGCCGTTACACATCCACGTAACCTCATGTCACATGGTACCCTGTCTGTGTCGGTCTGCACTGGTGTGTGGTTGATGGGACTGGTATGCAACATGTCTGTGCAGAAAGCAACAGTGTGGGTGGAGCCTGAGGCAGACGTGCAGGTCACATGCTGGGTGGTTGAAACGATTTAAAGAACAGCATGAGCTCTGTGTTCGTTATAGCTTTTGTCTTTCCTGCAGCTGCCTGAAGGACCAGCCACGGCTGCAGAGGTACAGCCCCCACACTGGGCCACGTTTTTGACTCACAGCTCCGGACATCTCACACGGATGTTTAGGTTTTTAAAAGCGGCATTCATCAGTTTTAGGCATTATTTCTTTTATATTAGCGTTTCATAAATCATGCTGTCGGGTTTCACCCTCTCGGATAGGTAATTAATTTGAAAGGTAAGAATAAAAGTGTCCTGCCACAGGTTCAGTGCGGCCTGCTTCAAATGAAGCTCAGGCGTGTGCCGTGTGTCATCGTGCTGAAATGAGTCGTCATGTGTGCCAGAAGCTGTGGTTGGATGAAATCTGTTCAAATTGGGGAAGATGTATTTATGGAGGAAGAAAAACGGGGGATGGCTCGAGCTTTTTTCTGTGTTGCACTTTATGAATATTGTATGATGTACAAATCAATATGTCTCCAATTAAATGCATTACACCCACCTGAGGCTTCGTGTGTTTGTTAGAAGTGCAACTAAAAAGGTCACGATGTCACCTTTAAAGGAAGCAACAAACATGCTAGATGAATGTCATCATATATGTTTCACAGTGTCAAAGGTGGGACTGTTGAGCGTCTTTCATTGTACCTCCTTTTTAAACAGGAAGTGACCTCTGACAGGCGGGTTGGAGGACAGCAGTGGTTTAGGCTGAGGAGAGTTTGGATCTCACGTCCATCAGAGGTGGAGCAGGAACAGTGCTGCTGGTAGCATCAAATACTACTCTGGGATTATTCTGATTAGGATTTTTTAATTCTGTTGAAATAAGATCTTGACTTTCACGGCCTCATAAAAGTGGGAAAGTTCTCTATGGACAGCCAAACCCTTACAGCCGCCTTTCATTAGGAACATCGCTTATTTAACCAGGGGAGCCAGAAGCAGCAGGAGCAACCGCAGCAGTGCTCACTGAAAGCATGTACTCAGCTTTGTCATCAGGTAAGGCTAGATGCTGGAGAAGAGCATGTCCTGCAGTGTGAGTAGTGCCACATACGTGTTAAACAAAGCTGTTCATGAATCATTGAGTTAAAGTCTCTGTGATGGTCCTACCTGACAGTCAACGATGCACAAAGCTGAGGCTTTATTCGAATACTAGAACAGGGCTGAGTTTTCCCAATTTTAGGAATAATCCTCTTCATTAGACATAAACATCTTTTTATGCAGCCACATGATGCACACAATGTTCTGGAAACTGGGAGATTTTGTTCTCACGCTGCCACGTTTCACTGATAAACAGAACAAGTCATCTCAAATAAACTAATTGTTCATTAGACACTAAAACGGACTCCACGTGGGCACACCCACTCCGGCCTGAGTGGTAAGTGGACTGCACTTTTATCTATGCTTAAGCAATTTCTTTCACAACACGCACTGTGATGGAGGCAGCTACGGTTCAGGAGCCTGGAGGAGTCACAGATCAGACCACTGACCAAGCCCACCACCTGAGACACAGCTGCCCCTAAGTGTGGGCTCCACCCTGCCCATACCTACCCACTGTGGGCAAGCGTGGGCCAGTAAACGTGTGTGTGTGTGTGAAGAAAATGAAGCCACAGAACATGTTTTCACCACACTGAAAAACTTTACTGCTGAAGAACTCAACAACTGAATCAGACCTACTGACAGAGTTTTAACAGGATCTGTTTGCGTGGTTGAACGACTCCATAATGTAGCATTCACACATCAGGTAACAAATCAAAGATCCCCAGCTGACAGGAGACGCACATCCCTGGAGCTTTGTCGGGAACAGCAAACCTGCGGCGACCCAGTCTGAGGCTACGTCCACACGTACACGGGTATTTTTGAAAACGGAGATTTTCCGTTTTCGTTTTAAAAAATAATCCCGTCCACACATAAAGGCAGAAATGAAGGAAAACGCTGCTATGAACATGCCAAAGCAGCAGGTGGCGCTAGATTCCTAACCGTGCCGACATGTTGGCCAATCAGAAGTCTAGAAGAAAAAGTAAACAAAGCTGGAAGCAGAACCGAGTCGTATGTGTGGAGGGACAGTAACTGTGTGTGTGAGCATTTAAACACTGCAGAGAGTAGAAGTAACAGTATTGTAGAAATTCATTTCACCGAAACAATAACGTGGCGCACAGTGTGACGTCAAAAATGCGCACACCTTTGACGCTGCGTTTTCTGCATTTTTCTGTCCACACGTAAACGCAAAAACGGAGTTTTTAGAAATCTCCGTTTTCAGTGACCGAAAACGCCGTTTACGTGTGGACGAAAGGTGCAAACGCATAGAAAAATCTGCGTTTTCAAACATACCCGGGTACGTGTGGACGCAGCCTGAATAAGGGAGCAACCAAAGTCCGAGCTTGACCCTATAGAAAGTATTTACTGTGCTTAACGCCAGATTTATACCAGCAAACCAGCTGAAATGAGTTCTGCCAAAGCCAGAAGCGCACCGACACCTTTATTATGGCCCAGTGATCAGTACGTTTGACTAACAGCGTCCAGTGACGAAGACATGGATACGAAGCCAAAGGTGAGCAGTAGTGACGAAGAGCACTTCCTCTCACAGACTCCGCTCCGAATGAAAACACAGGAAGTGACCTGTCCGCTCACACAGGATGTCCCAGCTTCTGGGATAAAAAGAACCGTAAGAGGAAGACAACAGGCCACATAACGAGTGCAGCCAGCTGCTACAGGAAGTGTTTACGTGCGGGTCAGCGGCGTGACCGACCATTAGCCAACCGAGGCTCAGGTGCAGCAGGAATGCGCATACAGACACGGGCTGCTTCATAACAGAGACCCACGGCGGCCAGGTACGTCCCGAGCCCGGCGCTGTCGCGGGCAGGAGGGGTAGAAGCTGGGAACGGCGGCTGCTGTTTGTAATGTAGCAGCGGCCCCGCAGCTGGAGGCGTCTCGGTCACACGTCAGGCATTCACCGAGTGTTCAGATGTTAAGAATGGACGTTTTCACGGAGCGCTCATAGACGTTAGAGACACGCGTTCAAACCTGTCACAGCAACGCTTTAATGAACACGTTTAAACACGTCTGTCACTGAGGACACCGCGCAGTAACACTTTATTCACGGAGCTTTGAGCGGAAAACTACTGACGGACGCAGTCACACATCCACGTGACCCAGTCTGATTCACGTGACCCACTCACATCTTTTTTCAGGCCTCGAGCCTCCGGGCCTGGCACATCCAGATCACTGGTCCCATCTTCCACAGCATGAGTGGTTTTTCCTTATAATTCAGAAAATGATTGAAACTGTTGAATTTCACATGCACAGTCCAGCTACTACGGGAGTGTCACAGATGGAAAATCTGCCAGCTGCACCCAACGCACCCACTACATCAGGGGTGGGGACCTCCAGGCCTCGAGAGCCGGTGTCCTGCAGGTGTTAGATCTCACCCTGGGTCAGCACACCTGAATCACATGAGTTCATTACCAGGCCTCTGGAGAACGTTGAGGAGGTCATTTATCCATTTAAATCAGCCGTGTTGGATCAAGGACACATCTAAAACCTGCAGGACAGCGGCCCTCGAGGCCTGGAGTTGGACACCTGTGCACTACATGAACAAACGAGAAATCTAAATCCCATCAGTGCACAGATCTCCTGTGGATGTAGGCGTCCTCACATCCGTCTGTCTCTCCATGTAATCCCAGACACACTCGATGTTGAGGTCAGGGCTCTGTGGGGCCGGACCACCACCTCAGTTCTTGTTCGCTGTGTTTGGGCTCGTTGTCCTGCTGTGGTGTACGTTTGGGGCCAAAAAACAGTCATTTGTTTCTGAAAGCATTCTTTGTTTACAGCATGTTTACACGCCTGCCTAAAACCTTTGCACAGTGCTGCGTGTGTGTGTGTGTGTG
>NW_005187703.1:197127-203914 GCF_000239375.1 Pundamilia nyererei | reverse complement strand
CACACACACACACACACACACACACACACACACACACACACACACACACTCCTGCTGTAACTTTCTTATAACATTAGACTTTATTAAAAGTCTGAGTTGATGAACTCTGACGTGAGAAGCTCTTCTCAGCAGTAATCAGCGTGTTTCAATGGGAACCTCACAGCCTTTACTTTAGAGCTGGGTGATGAGTCTGATTAATGTCACTTGTGACGCTGCAGCCTTTCCCCACTGTCACAGGGTGAGAAGCCCCCCAGTGGGGTCAGCGGTGTGCCACGGGGCTGACACAGACATGAGCGGTCACGGTTTGCTTTGATATCCCAGCAACGTTACGTCTGCCCCACTTTCTTCTCTAATCTAAGAACCTTGTTCCAACTGTGTTGCAGGTCAGGAAAGCAAGCTGGTTGCTGTCATTGCCTGTACTGACCAGAGGCTGAGGCCCAGACACACGTAAGAGAGCTGCTGATGCTTGTTGTTATGCATTTGTGTTTCTCATGTTTTGTCCTCACTCAGGAAGCTGTATGTGGCCTCGTCTGTCGGGCTGTGCCTCCTGGTCAGCGTCCTGGTGTTGTTCTTCCTGTTTCCGCGCTCCGTGGTTCTGTCTCCAGTAGCTGTCAGTTCATCCTCTGTTTACTTCACTCACGACGGCGTGCAGATTAACATCACGGTGAGCAGAGAGGGACGGGCTGTGATGAACGGAGCAGTCAGGCTGTGCAGGGATGATGGCTCTTTGCTTTCTTTTGCAGAACGTGTTGAACATCACTAATAACAACTTTGCAGCGGTGCAGGCCTACAACCTGACAGTACAGGCACTCAACTTTGGCACGGTGCTGGGAACGGTGTCCATTAAGAACGTCGTGTCTGTCAGACCTCTGTCCATGAAAACGGTGAGATGTGATGCAGTCACCACAGCTGAGGAAGGAGCACACACCTGTCCTTCTGTGTAGAAGTGCAGCGAGGCAGGATAAGAAGAGAAAAGCAGATAAATCAGAGCAAGTTTGTCCCGTTTCCTTCTCCTGCTGATGATTTCTGCTGTGGCGTTAGCTCAGCAGCTTTTAGATTTGAATGAAGTGTTCAAATTGGTTTTTATGTATTGCTGATTGTTGTCCATTGATACTGCTGCGGGAGGAGGTCTAAGCTTTGGGATGTGTCAGTCTTTTTCCCGTTGAGCAGTACTGTTTTCCTGGTGATAGTCGGATAAACGACGGCCCAAAGCCATGTTTCTCCAGTGCTTTCAGGACAAATGTCCAGGTTAGGTGGTCAGAGGCTCTTTCTGCATCCAGTGAGAGGTTAGTTGTTATGGTTACTGTGGTGAGACAGATGTATGAGGCTGAAAAGTCTACGTGTATTATTTGAAGGATGTTTGGCTTTAATGAATCCTGCTGAATGACAGATAACGATTGGATGCAGGCTGTTGGAGCACTGCTGATGTCTTTGTCTGTAACTGCAGCGGCGAGCTGGCTCTGTTTGACCTGAGCTGTATTCATGTGACGTGTTTGTAACATTCGGAGAGAGATCCATCTGACCAGAACAGATTTTCACATATCCCAGTCACCGATGAGGGCTGTATTTGGTTTGTTCACGAAACAAAACTGAACATTGAAATATTTCATTTGTCCAGAGCGATGTTTCCTCACTGATGGATCTGATTTCTGTTATTCTTGTGCTTTTTATTTAAGGAAGATTACTGTTGTTGAGACTTTGTTCAACAAGTATCACAGTAAGTGAGGAATGACTCTGCATCTCTCTTTCTTCGCAGTACTCCTTCATGATACCCATCCAGCTGACAGACCCTGGTTTGAGGTGAGCCTAAGTGGGACGAATTTATGGTCAGAGCGGTTACTGGGGGGTCAGAGGTCACTGCATCATATCTATTCTAATGCATTTGCTGTCTAACAGCAGATGTGTGACACAAAGTCTGAGTCTTTCTCTGTAGACTTAAATCTGTATTCGTCAGTTTGAAGGTTACATTCTGCACAGGTGATGTAGAAAGCTGGTGAACGTTGTTCAAAGGTTGGTTTGCACTGTGACATGATCCAGCTCTGCTGTGTCACGCTCTCATTTAGCAGCTGGTGCAGTTTGTTTCTGTTCTGTGTCTAAAACATTTCGTTCTCCTGTCTCTGCTGTCTTCCCTCTGCAGTAACTACTGTAAGAAAGAGTCGCTGCCTGTCCATATTCTGTATGTGAACCTACAGTAAGTATGACATCCTCCTGCTTTTGTTTCAGCAGGCTCGTAGTCTTCTTCAGTTTGTGCAGAAAATACAATAAAGAAGTTTTAAAGTTAGATGTGAACAAGCTTATATTAACAGTGGTTCAGTAGGTCTTTGCTCTTGGCTGTTTTAATTGGAAATCTGAACATTTTAAGCATGAAGAGATTCACAGAAGCTGTTTGATCCGATCACAGCTGAGGTACGAACATGTCCCGACTGTAGCCAGCAGTGATTACCTGCATATACACGGCTGTATGTGGCAACAGCAGCCAGATCAGATGGCCCTGAAGGAGCAGTGAGTCTGCTTTGGTCTTCATGAGTGTTTGCTGGTACTTGTACGTGACAACGAAATATGTAGGCCGTCCTTCTTCTTCTCCGCTCCCAGCAGGGAGTCGGTGAGGGAGAAGTGTCTTCAAACTCGGGCTGACGCACAGCTGTGAAGGTCTGCCGTTTCCAGCTTGCTGATTTTCACGGTGATCTCTGTGCAGGATATCGCTGACAGTCTTCTGCCTGGCCCGCTATGAGCAGCTGTCCCTGGAGACGTACGAGTACATCGACTGTGGAGCAAACAACACCGTACCACACAGCGTACAAGCCGCATCGACCTGATGGAGGCACAGATAAGAAATGCTGTGAACCAGAGTAATGTGCTTTGTAATATTTCGAGCAGGATGCTGTCGCGGCTGGATGTCGAATGACTGGAAAATCAGTGTGAAGGTTAACAGCTGCTTTGGATTTGAATGAAACTGACTGTGTCTGGAGAGGAAGGCGAAACGGTGCAGTGGGCCAAACCGTCCACATGGTCTCACTGTGCAAGTCACGTGGTAACCATGTGACCCTGATCACTGTAGCCAGTGACCCAGCACCTCCAGTGTGGTCCAGCATGTGCTGCCCCCTCTGTCAGCTGCAATCCTATAAATCCTTAGACGGCCTGATGATCTTCACATGAAGCTCAGTATTTGTCTTTTTGAGAGCTTATTCATCAAACTTACTGCCAAAGACACGAGCAAGTATTCTCCACTTGATCGTCTCTGTTTGAAAGTTTGTTCAGTAATTGTACCTTCATCATTTTGGTCTTCCTCTCCTTAGCCAAGTTCTATTTACACACCAACACATCTGCTCTTCAGGGTTTTTGGGTTTTTCTGTATATTTCCTGCCTTCTCTTTATTTCTTGTGTTTGTTATACTGAAGTGGACGTGTGAGGCTTTGGAGCTATTTTTAAAGAGATCTTTAAGAAACTTTATGCAGCAAAATTTTTTGGTGCATTGATGAAATGACGCGGTTTCCTGTAAAGCTTCTTGACAGACACTTCCTCTCCACAAGTCCAATAAAGCTATGTGAGCCTGTTTGAGTCCTGTGTTTGGTGAATGAATGCAGGGGGGGAAACACAGCATCGTGGCTTTAAAACCGCCAAATCAGCTCCTGCTAGTTGAACTTTGTTAGTCAGCCCAGTGTTTCCAGTCCTGTGTTAAACAGACAGCTGCACTGCTGTGCGAGAGGGTCAGAGGTCAGACGTTCTGGACTAAAGTGTCCGTACGGATACTCGTGTTAACCAGTGAGAAAGTACAGGCTCTGAAAAGTACTCAAAGTAACTCCTTGAATGTTTAATGAACCTTGTGCTATATTAATGTAATATTAAAATAATATTAGTAGATGGAATGAAAGCTTTATTTCAGTTTAAGTGTTAATTCTACTGGTCCTCAGCTTGAATCAGTCAGACGGAGCATGAGCAGAATCTAAAGAAGGAATCATTCAGATCTGTTTTCTACTGCGTGCACTGTAGAGGGTGGCTTTGCCTCTAAACAGGGAAATGAGCACAGTCAGGGTTTAGCAAGTGGGGGAACATTAAAGTCAGATGTTGTGACTGATTGTGAATCAGTCGTCTCTATCGAGAGCTTCAGTGATCAGCTGATCGAGGGTGCTGTTGCTCACGGCTCTTTGTGGACGTAAAGAATGGAATTCAACAAGATGCCAGCTGATGTTTTATGAATTGTCTGGGCTGATTTCTGTCCTCTACACTGACAGTATACTATTTATACTGTCTTATATTAGACACTATACAGCTGGTATGAAGGTGAACGAATCTCAGCATCATCAGCTAAAAATCCAGAGCATTCTCATTCCCAACATGTAACATACTGACGGTTTGTCACAGTGTCGGTATGTTACGTGTGGTGATGATCATATTAATCTCTGCTACACTTGATGTAACGTAACTCTGACCATGAGCACAGCAGCTGCTGAGCAACAGTCCAGCACACTGTTTACTTTAACTCCACCACAGTGCAGCAAACTAACCGGTTTATCATGCAGCCTCCAAACAACACTGAGACAAACTGCAAACAAACAGTTGTTGTGTTTGCTGATGGTTGTTGAACTGATAGAAGTCACTTAAAAAATACTGATCCTTTTATGTTCACTCCTGGCCAGGCAGATGCTGAAGTACTGCAACTGCAGTTTACGCACAGCTGCAGTCATTCTGGTGCTGTGCAGAAAAATAAAAACAGTGTCCCACTTTAATCCCAGACTATTTTGCCTCTTTCATCCCATTTTGCGACATCCTCTGGTGATTAATACACGAACAGGACTGCCTTTCACGTGTTGCTGTTGAGGCTCGAATCAGGTTGACGTTTGAAGGTGTGATGAAATAACTCGCCTTAAAATCAAAAGTATGTCTGCTTTGTAAATGTAAGGAGTGGAAAGTGCAGATGTTTCTCTGATAACGTAGGGAGTAAAAGTAAAACGTCAGGAAAAAAATACTCGAGTAAAGTACAGATACCAGAAACTTCTACTTAAGCACAGTAACAAAGTATTTGTTACGCCCCCTGCTGGATAGAAGGCAGAACTGGAAAATATGGGAAGGACTGGAGACACTAGAGAGAGTCGGCACAGAAAAGGCTAAACAAAGTTAAGGTGGGAGGACCAGTTTACATAAGAATCTTAACAACCTGCATTGTTAGAGTTTCTCATGATTTTACGTGCATCTGTGTTTCATGCCTTACATTTCTCTCCTCCCTTTGCAAAGCACACAGTTGCCCTGTGCCAGTGCTGTTTGAATAAATCACTGTGATGATAGTAATAATGACCCTGATCTCTCCTTTTTGTGTTCAGCGTGTTACACATGCATTGTCAGACACCCGCACCTGTTTGTGTGTTTGAGCATGTGTATGTGAGAGAGACCAAGCACTGCAGCTTCATCAGAGTTTTGCTGCCTTCGCTGCAGTGTGCATATGTGTCAAACTGTCTGTAACTCCAGTAACAGACACAGGGACGGAGTCGTTTTCATTTATTATCTGACAGATGCAGAAACAGCTGCTTCCACACATGCTGCAATAGTCATGAGAGTGGAGGCTTTCCCTTTCCTCACCACTGCTGGGTGTACTGCAGAGACTGGAAGATAAATGGATAATAGATCAATATTTGTAATAGATGGGCCGTTACTAAGACGACTGAGCCTGATAAACATAATGAAAATGAGTCATTGCAATGACCGGCCAAGCCTTATCACAGGAATTCAATGATACCTACTGAGAACCTGTTGGGAATCTTGGGGTTGTGATGGTCATCCATCTTCAGGTCACCTTCACAGTGATGCTGACTTCCGGCTACAAGCAGCACATGGAAATGTTACCTCTTGTTTACCTCTCATCCCATTAGGCTGCCCCTCCCTAAGCCTAGCAGAGGTCTTCTTCAGATTACTTTGCAGCGTAATCCTCTTCGAGGAAACTGTTGTTATGCGCTGGTGCCATATGAAAACATAAACTGAACTGAAACAGCGCCGGGCTCTGAATTTGATGTGATGTCCTGGGGGGTTGAACGGGGCTTGTTGAGAGCTCTAACACAAGGAAACAAGGTCAGACCACAAGGAGCAGGAGACCTGATTACCACCTTAAGACTGATCCCACTCATCACTAATGTGAGTGATTTGCACGAGAGCCAAATCAAACAAACTGAATGGACAGAGCTGTTACGCTGATATTTAAGGCGTGTTCACTAAATCATAACATTGATTTGTTCTGTGTGTAACCTGTAGCTGTGGCATCGGTGAGGGAGATGCTGTAGGGACAGTGAACCTTCTGAAAAAATGATGTGTGTGCATCTAGCGGACCACACGGCTAACTTGCTGCTGCTGCCCTTAGAATGATCTCAGCCAAACGAATGGCTGACAAGGGAGAGAACGAGGCAGTGAATGATGAATCCTTTGTTGTCCACTGCCAAGAAAGCATTACATCAATGGGTTCTGATATGTGAGAGTGTAGAGCAGCCTGTGTGGCCTGTCATGAATCATTCAGATGCCAGATAATTCAATTCATTTTTATTTACACAGCGCCAAATCACAACAACAGTCGCCTCAAGGTGCTTTATGTTGTACAGTAGACCCTACAATAATACATACAGAGAAGAACCCAGCAATCAAATGACCCCCTATGAGCAGCACTTTGGCGACAGTGGGAAGGAAAAACTCCCTTTTAACTGCTTCCACAGAAGAGGGGCCTGAAAACTGAAGGCTCTCCCTCCCATTCTACTTTTAAATACTCTAGGAACAACAAGTAGGCCTGCAGAGCGAGAGCGAAGTGCTC
>NW_005187703.1:189043-195210 GCF_000239375.1 Pundamilia nyererei | reverse complement strand
ATTGTAAATGTAAATGTTATCAGGAAATGATCAGACAGGAGAGGGTTTTCAGGAAACACTGTTAAATGTTCAGTTTCGATGCCATATGTTAGAACAAGATCTAGAGTGTGATTAAAGTGGTGGGTGGGTTCTTTTACAGTTTGAAAGAAGCCAGTTGAGTCTAATAACTGTCGTGGTTCTGGGTCATTTGACCCAGCTTTTGAGTTTATGGTGTTTTTTTCTGTGTTATAATGTTTTAGTTTTCTATTAGTTAGTATTGAGTTAAACTTGGTTATGGCTGTTTAGTTATATTTCTGTCTCCATGTTGTCTCGTCTCACCTTCCTGTTTACATGTTTTTCTCCCTGTGTTTTGTTCCATGAGCAATAAATCAGATAAGAAGTCTGAGAAATCAGACAAAAACTCAGAGTAAGGATCAGGCTTAGAGATGATAACAAATAAAACTGTTTTTCAGTTTTCCAGCTTAGCTGGACAAGACTAAGCATCAGGCTTTCAAATGAACTAAAACTCAATCTGGGTGTTTGGGTGATCAGTAAGTGGAAGTAGATAATATAGAGGATCGCTGCCCCACCCCACCAACCCCCCGAGCGGTACTTTGAGGATTGTGATAGTTAAAAGCCTGGTCCTACCTCGTTGTTCTTCTGTTGCATTTGATTTGGTTGCATTGGTGTCAGCACAGCTTCTCATGTGCACCAACTGTGAAGAGAAAGATGGACACAATAGCCAACTCTGAACTGATCTGCAGTTTAAAGAATATGTCACGGTTTGAGGAAAGTCTGCCTTCAGTGCTCAGATCATCAGAACAATGTGTTACAGGGAGGGTAATGGATGAGCCAGAGAGTTGGAGAAATGATCTGAAGTTCTTTAACTTCCAACAGCTCCTGACCTGAAGCCGTGACAAACTTGGATTGGCATGGATCAGTCAGCAGGACAAAGTATTACAAGCACTGAAACTTATTGAAAGACCTGTTATGGTGAAAGACATGCAGTTAGTGGGTTTAGGTCCATTGGTGATTGTAAATTGTGGGTGTGAATGGTCGTCTGTGCCTCTCGCTCTGTGGTAGCTGGGAAAGGCTGCAGCCCTCCTGTGACCCTGATGATAAGTGGAAGAGGATGGACGGTTTGTGATAGGATCTAATTAGTTTCCCGAGTATATACAATCTGGAGATGTTGCCAACGTAATGAAAAATGTTCAGATTCTGGTTACACTTGATGTCATTTCATATTTAAAAACACTGAAAGTTTCATAAGTGAACATTTATGTCTGGTTCCTTATTAGAAAGCTGCTTGCTCACCGGCTGCTTGTCTCGGGCCATCCTGCGGTCCAGAGCAGTCTGCCGTCGCCTGGCCTCCCAGTGCATAGCCGACATCTCGAGTGAGTCTGGGCTACGGAGACGTAGACACTGTAAACCTTTGTGGTGTGCCTGCACCGAAGGTCACTTTGGGAAGTACATAAAAAGAGAACTGGGGTAAATGTAGAGATGAAGGTGTGAAGTTTGGAGGCCATGGGAAGTTCAGTTGCCATGGAAACCCGTTCCCTTATCATCTTCATTTATGCATGATGTTACATGACATCAAAGCCAGGATGCAGATTGCTTTGGAAATAGAGAGATGGTCAGTGTCAGGAGCAGAACATCTGAAGCCTCTACACCTCATGGATGGAGAGAAGAAGAAGACCTGACCAATGTATGCTGCTCATCTGAACCCATCTGTCCACTCACACCTCACCACCCTCTCATGACTTCCTCATGCAGCACCACAGTTCCTCTCTTGGCAGCATCTCATCTGCTTCCTCTGATCCACAGTGAAGCTCCATCTGTCCTCCTCCATCAGCACAATCCAGCATCGTCACGTCTGCAGTGCTTTTCTTCAACAAGTCTCTCTGGTACTTTCATGGTTTCTCTTCAGCTTCAGCCCTTAGTTACTACAGCTCTCACCTTTGTTACGGATAACGAGCATCAGTACACTTTTCCACTCCTCAGACATCCTTTCACACACCGAGCACAGAAGTCCACTTCTTGACACCTCCACAGGTATGTCTCCTCTCTTTATCATCCTCACATTCTCTCGTTTTCACGATTCAAACTGACTCGAGCAGCATGTGCTGGTGCTGGGGGGATTGGATTACAAACACTGTGCTTTATCTCACAGCAGCTACATGATACAGCACCCAACCACGGCCACCAGCTACTCTGATTACTGTGCTGGGTCCTGTCTCACCTGCTCTCAGTGTGAGCCCTGTACGCTTAAAATGAACACAACATTTAAATGATACCACACATCTCGAATACTGATTCACACTGTCAGAGTTTGAAGCTATGGAAAGTATCATGTTACACACATATGATATAGAGATTCAGACTTTGTGTAATGACAAAGGCACACCCAGATTTTGGATCATGTTTCCACACGCTTAATGAATGAAGACATGATTAATTTGAACTCTTTTCTTCTGGATTCCTGGACTTTTAGCTGTTAAAGATTACGTGTGTGAATGAATATCAGCACAGACAGTCGCAGTGGTCTTAATGAGCAAATGAGAGTTTTACTCACCTGACTTGTACTCAGGAGACAAAGCAGCTGTACAGGCTGGGCTGAGCACTGCTGAAGTGTCAGTGTCACTCTGACCTCGATAAGGAGAGCCTCCAGGCAACATAACGCTGGGCTGCTTTGTTACAGAGGAACAGATTGGCGGGGGATTGTGGGTAAATCTGCTGCCTCCACCCTCCATGGTTCACTAACAAAGGTCCCACCCTGACATGGCTGTGTGCTGTTAAGCTTCTGTGTTCATTTTTTTTTCTTTCTGCCTGTCCCATTTGGTTCTTTAGCCGTCAGAATTGTTGTCTGAAGACCAACAAGGAGACCCAATGGATTTACTTTGCCAAATGGATCATCGTGGCATTGCCGTATTGGTCCATTTGGTCGATCTTTGTTTTTATTATTTATTATATTTTTTTTCAGATGTTACAGACGGGACAGACATGAGTGAGAGATAGGAAAGGGAGAAAGAAAGAGGAGGGAAAGGAAAAACAGAAGGGGAGAGGGACAGTGAGAAAGGGGGGGAGAAAAAAAATCTCCTGGATCACCTGTTGAGAGAAGAATAGAAAACAAGCAAAAAAAGACAAAAAAAAACAAAAAAACAAAGCAACATACTAAACACAACACCATCGCATTAATCTAGCTAAGTGTAAACAGCAGTAAATACTAAATATTCAATGTTGTTGTGCAGCACGCAGGACAGATGTGCTTCGAAGTAGCAGCCAAGAAAGGTGTAATTTGGGTCTACGAGCAGTGAACACCCGTGTGCATACCTGTGTGGATCAGCGCGCTTGTATTCCAAAGGTTTCTCCATGTAACGATCTGCTAGGGAGTGTGGGGGGGCCACAGCCCCGTCCTCCAGGGTGTGAAGCAGGTATGGAGGAGATCAAAACTCCAGACATCCAGAGGCCCCCAGAACACAAGAAACCAAGGAAGACCAACAGTGTTCATTTTAAATACACCAACTTTCACTGAAGGTCTTAAAAGATGCTAGTTAGGAGACCTGGATAAGAAGAAGTGCTTGTTAGGTGAGGCTGGGGGTCACAGACCTTTGAACTCTGCTGCATATGTCACAAAACATTAAATGTAGCAGACAGGAAGTGAAGAAAGTCAGTCAGGAGGTTTGTTACCGAAGAGTTTGCCATTAAAGGTAAATGTGGACAGGCTCAGGTGTTGTTTCGGGGAAAACATTTCATTCATGTATTCTCTCAATCTAAGACTGAATGCTTGCAGAGATCTTGCCGTTTGAAATACAGACAACATGTAAAAACTAAACTGCAAGCTGAACTCTGATTCTGCTGTGACCATGGATGTGAGCCACATGAAGTGATCTGAATGCATCGAAAAGTGCTGATGATTAAAATGTGGCATTAAAAGAAAAGAGAAGTGTTTAAACTAACAAGCATGCTCTGAGGACACTGAAGCACCGGCAGGAAACACTGAAGCACAGAAAGGACCGGTCTGAGTGAAGCACATCGCCACCACGCTTGTGTGGGAACACTGAGTGTGTGATTGGAAACGAACATTGGACGAGCATTTCCAATCAGAGAGAGCGCCAGCGGACAGCGTGGTGGCATGGATCCAGAATGAACTCTGAAAGAGGTTTCTGCACCAATTCTTCATATTTTTACTTTCACGTGTTAATCCAGCCATCACACCAGAGAAAGTGAGCTTTCTTTTCCAGTTCTTTCTATACAAGTTGGATGTTTTATATTAAAAGGTTAGCTAAAAAAAAGAGAGAAAAGTAACATCTGGTGATGCTGAACTGGCCACAGAGACCATGGCTCAGCAAATGAAGTCAAGTCTGTCACATCAGGTTTTGCAGTGCTAAGATGTTATTGTGGTGGAAATACCATAATAAGTAACTAAACATGAAAGTGGAACTTGGCAACCAACAGAACCCTACCCCTGGTTATTTTATACCCTGAAAACAAGTGGATTTCCATTGTTAGAAGACCAGCTGAGCCATGTGGTTGGCAGGACGCTCTCCTGGCAGTAGTGAACAGAAACGTCGTCTCCCAGCTGCTCTGAAGGACAGAATCAGAGGAGAGTGATCAACATCAAAGCCTGTGAGCAAAGCAAACTGAGCTTTTGGAGACATTTACAGAGAATACAGCCTGGAGAGGAGGGAGTCTAAGACCCTGCAGTGACCTGAGCCCGACCCTGAGATAAACTTTTTTTTTTATTGTTGTTTCTTAAAGTATTATCTGTTCATTAAAGTCTATAAAAGCTTTCAGAGCAGTTTTAGTTTGCTGTTGTTGGCTCTTAGTTGATGCAAAGTGACCAAACACGGGTCAACTCATCCACCTTAATTTAAACAGAGGCTGTTGAGGAATAAACATATATTCTTAGTGCTTATTTTCTGATTATACTGTTTTATGTATTTTAGTAATAAAGGCTTGTAAAGCAAGGCCACTTTTGACTCATAAACTAAGTGCTCAGCCAGACTGAAAAACAGGAAGTCAGTGTAGAGCTGTACAAGCATATAAATAAAAACAGGAAACCAGACAAAAAGAGGAACTAGTAACATATAAGGAGTGTTTGTATCCAAACTATGTGTGATGTGTAAAGGACCAAAATAACACCGATATGAGACACATGTAGCTTCTAATGTCAGAGATTCTGCAACTGGCTTTGGGCTGTGCAGGGCTCTCTCTCTTCCGGAAGATGATTGAATAAAGAATTATAAATGTTTTGACCGCTCTGAGTCGGGTTTTCTCTGTTCTATCATGGGGATCAAAGAATCGGGTTTCATAAGACCAACACGGATTCTGCACAAAGACGTAAACACAAAGCGCGGACGCGCCGATGGATCAGAACCAGTGAGATGTCGCCTTTCTCACCCGGCGGCACGGAAACAGTCGGGGCTGAAAGCCGACAGCTCGCTGACTCTGCTTTGTGTTTACGTCCTTTTTGCGCTGATTCTGAAGCTGCAGGTTTTATCTCTCTTCAAACAATATTGACCGAACCAGCAGCAAAAGAAGATCCAAACTACGCTTCACATAAACATCGTCATGAATTCCCTTTGACCTTTGCTGTTTTGCTTCCACCACGATCCCAGCCAACATGTATATATTGGCCCCACCTGGTTTTTGCTCGGGCTGGATGAGTACCATGTGGGCATGGGCTCAAACTGGGCTTTTTGTATGGGGCCTACTTGGGTTTTTCACATTAAACCCATATGGGCAATCCCAAGTGGGCACTTTTAGTAGGTCCTAGCTGGGTCAAACATGGGAAACACTTAACTTGGTCCAAAATGGAAAACACATGTACCACTTGGGTTTTCCACCTGGGATAGACATGGCCAAACACAGTCGTTTAAGGATAGACTGTTGTTGTGTGCCCTAGGTGGGGCAAAGTTAGGTAATCAATATATGTTTTATTATCAATGACACAGGTGGGGCCCACCTGGTCAAACTATATGTGTCACACATGGGCAAATGCAAGTCAGACCTTGAAAACATGTCTATGTGTGCCCCATACGGTTTATGTTAAGTTAATATGGGCATATATTTTACATGGGCTCAAGATTGTTTAGTATATATGGGACCCACTTGGGTTTCTCACATTAAAGCCATATGGGTGGGCATCCAATGTAGGTCCTAGTTGGGTCAGTGATGGTAAATGTGTA
>NW_005187703.1:187341-188619 GCF_000239375.1 Pundamilia nyererei | reverse complement strand
ATAGGAACTTTGGTGTTTTTGAACATTCAATGTTACTCAAAACACTCTGCACACTATTCCAAATAACTGGTTTGAAACTGGTTACTTTTTAATTTTAGATTTCATTTAAAGTACTTAATGTGAACTTTCAGCGCTCTGCATGGTAGGCTGCATGGTGAGGCTCAGATAAGATAAAATAAGGACTTCATGATTCTTCTTAGGTAAATTCACTTGTCACAGCAGCAATAATAAAACGGACACAAGAGTAGAAAAAAGAAAAGCAAAAAATACAAATAAAAAACCTAAGATGAAAGTGAATTACACAGACAAAATCCAGATTTGGCATTTGCAAATTAGGGATTACTGGTTGTTCAAACAATTAAGACTATTTACTTGAGCAAACATGCAGTTGAGGATTTTTAGTAGATCAGACACACTCTACTGTATTAGAGAAAAGACAGTAAGCTACATGGAAGATGGAAGTTTTGGTCAATCAGATCCAGTAAAGCTCCTGAAGTATATTACCGATCTGTTAAAATGTTACTCTTCAAACTTGTGCCCTCAAATTATATAACCAGAAATCATTTATATTTGCTTTGAACTAGTGGAAAGGAGAGGGAATGGGGTCTTTCAAGCAGTCACACTTCAACTGTGTAACTCCCTTGTCCTTATGGTGTATTGACACTATTGAAACTTTTCAAAAGCAGTCTAATGTTAGAAGAGCTTTTAGGTAAACTGTTTCTGTTGTTGTTATTCTTCTTATCATTATTTTATATTTTATTAATTATATTTTTATTATGATGTTGATTTGGGTGACAATTATTTGACAAATATTGTATATTCATATATATGCTTAAAAACTCTTTAAAACAATTTTTTTCTTTTAAACTTGTGTATTGTTTGACTTTTAAAATGTTTGTATCAGGTGTAAACTGACTTTTTAAATAAAGTTGTTTTTAATGTGAGCAGCTCCTATTGCCTCGTTTAAAAACAGGGAGGAGCAGATTGCGCCGCCTTGCGTCTCCCCGGTGTTTGAGAACCTGGAGGACAAAAGGATACCAAAGAATCGAAAACTATGACAAAGGTAAATACTGAAAGTTTGATAAGTTTTCATCAATGAGTATTGTTAGGTATTTTAGTACCATGGGAGCATTTACTGGATATTGTTTTATAGTGACATTATACAGGAAAACTCTGTCATTCAATAAGGCCCCTTTGTTTCAGTTATTTTTCTCTTTGACCCAAGAATTGATGTGTGAGAATCACAGGCTGGTACAAGGTTGAAATACCACAGAGATC
>NW_005187703.1:185639-186830 GCF_000239375.1 Pundamilia nyererei | reverse complement strand
AGGAAGCCGATCCACGGATTAGGCCCTGGAAGCCGTTTCCTTCAAGTATTTTAGTAAATTTCTATAGTCGTCCTAAACGGTATAAAACAATCAATATGCAGGTGGATTCACAATTAACCTAGTTACGTAGCCGAGAGCGAGGCTACACTTTGATCAGCTGTAAAACAGCCGGTTTCAGTTTAAGCGTTGTTTTCGATAAATTTCTCAAAATATGTTTTGTCTCACTCCCATTTCTTCTTGTTGCATGTTGAAGCTCTACTTGGAACCTCATTAAGATCCAACTATGCAAAACATGATTTATTTATTTATTTCCATTTTTCAAGTGGACTGTACTAGTGTTAAAAAACACACTCCAGTAAAAGCTAAAGCAGTGGTTCAACTTATTTACTCGAGTAAAAGTCAACAAGCACAGGCTCTGAAATGTGCTCAAAGTAAGAAAGTCAAACCTAGCTCTTTGGAGGATGTTTCTGCCAGCTGTTTGTGTTCAAAGCTAGCTGAACCTTGTGCTATTTAATGTAATAATAAAATATTAGAAAATGGGAATACAGACTTTGGTCTAATGGATTTTCTTATGTCTGCATAGTTGGTATGAAGGTGGAATTCAGTCGATGAATCTCAGCATCATCAGGTAAATTTATATGAATGTCTGCTTCACTTGATATAATCAATCAAGATCAAGATCTGATGGCACCTGCAGTCATTCTGGTGTTGTGGGAAAAAAGTGGGGCCACTTTTATCCCTGACATGGTATCTGTCTTATGCCACATCTCCTGGTGATTATTACACAGACACGCCTCACTGCTTAGGCTCAAATCACTTGGATGTTTTTCTTGCACTTGTACATTGTTTTGCACTTTGCTGCTTCTCATCGTGGCCAGGACATCCGTGTAAAAGACGTTTTCTAATCTCAATGGAGATTTTTTTGCTGGTTAAATAAAGATTAATGAAAGAATGTTTGAAGGCTTAGTGACGTCAGATAATAAATCCGGACAAAGTGGTTAAAGCAGAAGTAACAAGCCCGTTTATTATTGTTAGGAGTGGAAAGTACAGGCAGTAGCGGTTTTTGATACGGGCGACACGGGCGGTTGCCCGGGGCGGCATCACGGGCATCAGCAAAAAAACAAACAAACAAAAAAAATGCTCGTACTCATGCTGCCCCGACATCAGCCAGCGCGTGCTGCATTGGGAATG
>NW_005187703.1:178137-184992 GCF_000239375.1 Pundamilia nyererei | reverse complement strand
TTGTAAAATTCTTTTCTTCGCATTTCACTCATATCCTGTCTCTCTCCCTCCACTAACTCCCAACGGGCACAGCAGATGGCAGCAGGTTTCTTCCTGTCAAAAGAGAGTTTTGCCTTCCCACTGTCGCCAAGTGCTCAAAAGGGGTATTGTCTGATTGGTGGGGGTTTCTCTCTATTGTTGTAGGTCTGTCCTTGAAATATAAAGTTATATAAATAAAACTGTATTGAATTGAACCCTCTATAATAGGGATGTTATGGAACACATGGGAATCAATTTGATACTTAGTGTGTGTGTGTGGGCGGGGGGGGAGGGGGGCGCCAGAGGGAGTGTTCGCCCGGGGGCCAAACAGGCTAGGACCGCCACTGAGTACAGACACGTGTTTATAAATGTAGGGAGTAAAAGTAAAAGGTTTTCATTAAAAAAACTACTCAAAGTACAGATGCCTGGAAATTGTACTTAAGCACAGTAACAAAGTATGGAAGTACAAATACTTCGTTCCTTCATATTTACACCTCTGCTTGAGACCCGTTTGTCTGTGATAAATGGTGCCGACTCACTCAGCTGGCAGAAGCATTTTAGTTCTCTCTGACAGAGGACACTGGCGATGGAAGACAGGAAGACCCACAGAGTACTCGTGGGTGCAGTGCAGGGGCTGGTGTGACAGAGGATGCTGTGGGCGGATGAGCCGCTGTAGCGACTCCTAAAGGAGCAGTAGCAACAGCCGAAGAGGGAGGGGGAAAAGGAGGAGGCTCCTCCTCCCTCCGTTGATACGTCAGCAGCGGGATTGCGGGGTGTTTCCGGAGCTCCTCTCTCGCGTTCACTCTTCTCCGGTTCAGGATCCAACCGGTCACGTCTTCGCGGAGCGCCTTTGAAACGAAGCTACGAGGATTCGCTGTGTGGTGGACTTGTCCCAGGATGACTGCGGGAACAGGCATGGAAAGACTGGCAGGTGAGGCATGTTCATCATTGTCCACCAGCAGAAGCGCGCTGGCTGACCCCAGAGCTGCGCCGACAGCCGCCGTGTGTGCCGGGAGCGCACACGGCGGCTGTCGGCTTAGTCCTCCTCTGGGATTCCGGCTCCTCCTCGTTCTCTAGAGACAAAGGCTTGTGTGTGCGCGCGTGACTGTGACCTTTTTGTGTGGAATGTGCGAGTCTTCAAAGTAAATAAGAGCTTTTATTGGGGAAGTCACAGTTGACACTAGTTTGTGCTTTGATATAAACATAGTTTGTTTGATTCTGTTGTCGTTACTTTGTCTGTAGCACTGCTTCAGAGGGCCAACTGTGAGACATGATACTAAGTGCGCAGAAACCAGAACAGGTAGTGCAGGATTCCTCCGGTTTCCCTTCCCGAGCCTGGTTTTTCCAGCTCTGTTTTGGGCACAGCTGGAAAAGACTGGAAATAGAAACTGCACTGGTGTTGCTGAAGATGCTCACGGAGGCAGGGCCGTTTGTTAAACGCTGACTCGAGTTTTCATCTGTTCTTTTGTCTTCAGGTCCTCAGTGACTGCAGCCAGGCAGCCTGCCCTCCCCCGTAACCTTTGAAGTGAGGCCAGGGTGTGAAGTATTTTCCAACCAAGTAAACTCTTCAAACACCTTCAGAGCCCCCTGACACACACTCTCGCTGCCAAGGATGCAGAAAGCAAGCTGACCCTGGACACAAGTAAAAAGCAGAATAGTAACAAGCCAGAGGAGATAACCAGATCTGCTTTATTCATTAAGAGCGGCCGCTCCATCACAGGGCACAAACATGGGGAACCAGCTAACAGGCACGGCCCCTAACAGCCCACTCCTCCCCAACTTTCAGTCGCTGCATGTGGTGGTGATTGGTTTGGACTCTGCAGGGAAGACCTCCCTGCTCTACAGACTCAAGCTGAGGGAGTTTGTTGAGACCAGCCCCACCAAGGGATTCAACATGGAAAGGATTAAAGTGCAAATCGGACACTCCAAAGCCAACACCACAACTTTCCAAGTGTGGGACGTTGGTGGTCAGGAAAAGCTGAGGCCCCTCTGGAAGTCGTACACTCGGAGGATGGACGGGCTGGTGTTCGTGGTGGACGCAGCGGAGGTGGAGCGCATGGAGGAGGCCAAGGTGGAGCTCCACCGGATCACCCGGTCAGCTGAAAACCAGGGGATTCCTGTGCTGGTTCTGGCAAACAAACAAGACCTGGATGGAGCGCTGTCATCTACAGAGGTAATTATCAAATATGAATGGCCGGCATTATTATTGGGCACAGCAACTACTTCTTATTGTTCTTTTTAGCTCTGTGCTGGGGCTGGAGGTATAGTCACTCCACACTTGCAGTACACTTCCACCCATCAGTTTGCGTGGGGACTTCCTTCGTAGCATGTTAGAGTAATGCTCTGTGTGAAAGGCTGGTTAGATGTGTCGCTGTCCTCGGCTGTGCTGAGCTCACAGAGGTGGCAGAGTAGAGCTGGGAGCGTAGGCAGTGTCGGGCCAAGGCAGAAGTCACCGGGTGGGCGAGTGCTTCTCAGTGCTGGAGCAGCAGCTGATTATGTATTTGTATTGTTCTGGGCCGGCCTACAGAGCGCAACACGAGAAAGATGGGAACGTCCAACGCTGCCAACAACTGAATATTATATTTATGGTTAGAGAAAGGAAATGTCGGGGTGGGAGTGATCAAGCCTCCGACCTGTCTCTAACCTAAACACCCTACAGCTGCCAGGTCAGTCAACAAAGGTCTATGAAGTATATACAAAAACAACGAGTCTAGCTCCTCTAGCCACAGAAACCTCACCACACACAGTACACAACTTAATACAAAGTACAGGGTTAAACGTATTTGGAAGCAGGAAGTAGGCAGGGCCATGCCAGTCTTGATGTGTCCCAGTTTATAGCCAGCCCCATTCAGTCCTCCAGCCGTCAGCCTCCACCTGGAACTTGCATTAGCAAAAACAGGAGAGAAAAAGAACACCACCACTCTCAGGCTGGAGGAGCAAAAACAGCACACAAAATGATGACATGGGTCATAACAGTTTGTGTTTCAGCCTCGCTGAGCCCTCAGAGGACAGACGCACATACATTGTGATGTTTGTTATTAAAAGAATACATGGATGTGCACATTTGAGGCTACCCTGCCAGCACAAACACAGTGTAGCTGTGGGAGGCACTGAGTGGGCTGGAGCAACAGGTTTGCATGTAGCAGGAGTTCAGCATGATGTGGGTGCATCATGTGCAGGAAGTTCCAGTTCTGTGGATGAACACATTATTTTCTTCGCCCTACACCTGAGCCAGCAGAGATGGCAACAGCACAGAGCTGTTTGATGGTGTCACACATGAAGCGACAGATGTGCCGTCGCTGCAGGGTGACCTCCGGAAACTGCAGCATCAGCACAACTTTAAAGTGAAAAAATGTTGTTTTTGTTGGTCTGTCCTTTTGTTTAGAGGATAGTGCGGTTAATGGTGTGTGCTTTGTTTAGCCTCATCACTCAGAGTTCGTAGCTGATTGCTTCCTATGACGCGGTTGGGACTAACCTCACTTTTCTCGTTTAAGGTGGAAAAGGTGCTGGGCCTCCACGAGCTGAGCTCCTCCACCCTGCACCACACGGAGGGCTGCTCAGCACTGAATGGTCAGGGTCTGCAGCCCGGCCTGGAGAAACTCTATGAGATGATTGTGAAGAGGAAGAGGATGCTCCGACAAAGCAAGAAGAAAAGCTGATGGAAATAAAGGGGTGCAGGCCAATTTGTGAGCACTTGTGTCTGTGACACTCGGGGAACTTGGTGAATGGGGAAAACCAGAAAGAAGCTGGTCAGTGTAGACTCTGTTCCTGGAGACATTTGGACCTTTGAAACTGCTTCTCATTGTCTTTAACTCTCAGAGGACCACAGAGCTCTGCGGAGGGAGCGACCGCGCTGCTGGCAAACACTCACTGAAGCACGCACTGTAACGTCGAAGGATGTTCGGTTACTGGTGCAGACGGCCCGTGTTACACCCGATCACCTAAATCTTCACCCTGCCTCAGACTGAGCAACACTTCTGTGCACCCACAGGAACTTCCTGTGTTTGAATCTGCCCGAGCATATCGCTGTCACTCTCACCGGGCTTTGCTCCTCACAGCTGGATGTTTCAGGATTGTTAAGTTCAGACAAGTTGTTTTTTACAATGGCTTCATACTGTTTTGTAAAATATGAATAAATTGAGCAACGTTAGCATTGTTTCCCTGAGAACATTGTTTTATTCATCGTGCCCTGGGAGCCTGTCCCAGCTGCCACAGAAGCGGGGTACACCTGGACGGGTCACCAGTTCACCCAACCCCACTAACCTCAGTAGTATCCATGCAGACGCGGGAGTCTGCTGATGTTGTTAGCCTGACCCTAACACATGTCTGCATCTCCTCAGTGAATATTAAGATGTTTATTTAATGCCATATTAATTTAATGATGTTCTGTTTTTGGTCTTGTAATTATTTAAATCAGGCTCATGGTTTGCTGAAGTCTTTCTCGGCTGTCACACCCTGCACAGCTCGATATGTATAAACTTAATTCTCCTGAAGTTGTGTAAAATGAGTTGCATGAAAACACCAACGCGATGCGCACACAGCGGCGGTGTGGTGCCATCTTTGAGCTTTACAGTACTGCAGATTGAACACACACGTGTGATTTGGTACTCTATAAATAAAGCTGAGTTGAACTGAATCCTAATCAAACTTGTGCTTTTTGCTGTGATGGATGGACTCGGTGTTTTACGATTCTGTTGGCAGCCTCTGAAATTCACGCAGCGAAGCTTCACACAGGAATGTGAAACACACCCACATAGCTGTCTAAATACCAAACACTCATTCCTGTTTAACTCCATTATTCTGGCTCTGATTTCAAGACCAGTGAATACATACGAGCACGTCTGAATGGAAGCCAGGGACTCACCATATATACTGTGCATGTCTTTGGACTGTGGGAAGGAACCCATGCAGACTCCACCCAGGAAGGCCCCAGCTAGGGATGGTTAGCAGCAGATCCTCTGGGTGTGAATGACCACGAGTTATTATCATCACTGATGAATTACTAACAATAGTCCATACAGATATTCCAAAGTGGAAAGGCATTCTTCAGCCATCCCACGAGGAGTTTAGACAAAGCTTAACCCCCCCTGGTATTAAAAGCCTGCTGTGCCCACTCAATCGGCTCCTCAGTCAATGCAGTTATCCTGATTGGAGGCTCCCCCCTGCTGCACCTCAGGAGCAAAAAGTAAATGGCATGATTCATGAAGTATGCGTGTGCACAGGGCGTGTGTGACTTCAGGCGTGACTTGCAATGTTAATCCACAGGTTGAAAAAGGAAATGCTATTCAAAGAAATCACCTCAGTGTTACAAGCTCTTCTTGAATGTGAAACATGAGGAGGATGTGCATACTTCAGGCTACTGATCGAACTGCATGCCCATGGTGAGTCAGCTTATCTTACAAGGCTGCTCGCACCTTCTTTGGCATCTTTATTGAACAAATAAAGTGAGCTGCTGCTTGGGTATCAAATAATGGATTTGGTTTGTAGCTGGCACAGGGACCCGGTCGTTTCCTGGTTCAAACCTTGTTATCTGCTGTGTGCAGTTTGCATGTCCTCCTTTGCCTGCGTGGGTTTCCTCCATGCACTCCAACTTCCCAAAGTGAACGTGAATTTCAAATGAAATTCGAACCCCCAGCCCCTGGCATTTAAATCCCTGATCAAACCTGCTGTGCCCACTCAATCAGAATTTCAAATGAAATTCACGTTGGCTTATCTGGAGGTTTTGTTAGCTGAACACATGCACACAAGATGACTTCTTGTGTACATATGACAGAAACTGGTACACCAGCACTCCCATTCTATGGTTTGCATTCCCTGCTGCCAGCTGTCTGTGTACACAGTCATAGCAGGAAGAGCAGCTGCACTGACGTAAACGTGCTGGTCCACACCCAGACATCAGGTGTCACAAACAGGCTGGTCTAGATACCTGGCACATTCCCTGCAGGCAATGCAACCATGACAAACACTGCAGCTGCACTAGTGTTGCTACTGTTTCACGGGCAGGGAGACAAGTCAACACTTAGATGAAGAATTGGATACATTAAAGCCCGAGGATCACAGCATCGGGTTTCTTCGCAGACAGACAATAACAAACAAACACACATAAAAATGCTGCCATCTATATGCAAGACCCACCTCAGCTGTCCATCTGCATCTAAAGGTCAAAGGTCACTCTTTGAGGATGCCAGTATTCACATTTTGGACAGAGAAGACAGATGGTTTCAAAGAGCATCAGTGGCTGTATCCCAATTCAGGGTCTGCAGCCTTACCGGTCCTCAAGGACCGCACTCAAAGAGGCTGGAAGTGCGAGGCTTGTAGGCTTGTGAGATGGGACGGTCTAGCTTCCGTCGTGCCGCCCAGGTTGCCTAGCAACCATGATACTAACAGCTGGAAACGTTTCATACAGCTTTGTTTGACAGAAATGAAGGAGAACATATTTTGTACATTTGTTTCTACATGAGCTGTGATGTGATTTAGTATCTGAGGCTGAGACCACAGGACTGTAAACATGATTGTTGGGCTTCACTTCTGTGCTGAACAGTCGTTTAAGATCAGTTAGTAAATAACAATTAGCTGATGTTGTTCATGAGACTAAAGTCCTCTCACTGTGGTGATGTAAATATAATATGGACAATATTAAAGTTACTATATTAATCATTATCAGTTATTACAGCAGTGAGTTTGAACTCTGTGTCAAATACTGAGCCTCAGTAAAGATTTAATTTATCATTTATATTTCCTATCACCTTAAATCTTCACTTAAAGACAAGTATCTGTGACAGTGTGTATACAGATGTATCATATATAAGAGACAAATATTGTTCGTTTAATATGTTG
>NW_005187703.1:173959-176655 GCF_000239375.1 Pundamilia nyererei | reverse complement strand
TTGTTGTGTTTGTGGATATATGACTGACTTTAATTATCCACAAAATCATCACAATCTCTGTAAGATTAAGGTCGACTATATATATATTTTAAAGTAAAGGCTTTAAAACTAAGTTAGTACAAACATCGCTAATGTCACATAACTTTGCCGACATGTGGCCAACATTAATGTTTTAATGTTCTTCATTATTAAACATTCGCACATAAATAACTGGCATCATATTCAGTACTTACTTTTAAAAGTTTACTATGAAGTCTGGGATATGTTGGGCCATGAAGTCTACACCGCCACATCCTTAAAATTCAGGGAAATGAAGGATGCATTTCGAGCAGCCTTTGTATTGGGACAGCCTTCGTCGCGTCGCTGTGACATAGTCGGCCTTAAAATGCAGCCTTTAAGGCGGCAGACCCTGAATTGGGATACAGCCTGTGTCCACTGTGAACAACCATCCTTGAACAGAGGGCGGAGCTTTAACGCCCACTCACATCCTGGGCCATTTGACCTCAGGCAATCACGTGATAGGGTGGGGCTAGGTTTAATTATGGGTTCACACGAAACCTTGGCTGATTGTGACCTACACCCATTTTCACACCTTGGCTCGTGTGATTAGGTAATAAATTAGGCTCGTGTGAGGATCAACAGGGGGTCCATGACCCCCTTGGAGGACACTCCTATAGGGGGTTAAAAAAATCTGGGACTCTCCTCTATTTGACCTTAGAAATGAAGAAGCTTCTTGGATGAAACGTTTTCAAGAAACTTAAAGAAGTCCTGATGCTTTTCTTTCAAAGCTCCTCAGACTATGATGAGCTGGATCACTGAGAACCTTCACATATCTACATGATGACACTTGCAACTCAAGTAACTTATTCTACTGCATGTGAGCCCGGATCATTGTTGTTTTAAGGATCAGAAAACAGATGCCTAAAAATGTGGTTTGAAACAGGACATGTGGTTCAGGTGGTACCACAGGAGGGGGGCTGCTTACTAATATGACTATATATATGTAAAAGCACTGTGTGTGTGAGAGAGAGGTTATTGAGACTTGTAGTCAAGTCGATGCTTCAAGTGCTCAAATCGAGGAGAGAGACAGTGCTTTGAGCACTCCGGGAGAGTAGTGCTATATAAGTACCAGTCCATTTAAGCATTTAAAACCACTGCTCATCCCGTGCACACTGAGTGGAAGAGTCTGCAGAGCAGTTCTGTGAGAGCTGACTCTCTGCTCACCAGCTGTCCAGAACGAGATGGTCGGGATTATGCTCAGTCAATATTTCCCATGTGGTAACCAGCTGTTCAGGACTCTGGGTGATGATGTAATGACAAAAACAGTAGACGTGACTTGGATCTTCATACGTATATGTGTGTGTGAGCAACAGATGGCCCAGTGAGTTCAGTCAGTTTATTCAGAAGCCTGTAATGTTATGAGAGGAAACATGCCGAACAAGTCAAAGGATAAACAGCAAGAGTTTGTTCACGAAGCGGCTTAAACAAATCTAAACTATGGATCTACACATTCCTGTTGTGAGAAATTAAATCGGAAACAAAGTAAATCACGATTCATATTTTAAATTTAGCAGCCTGTGTTTACCTTGATGCACAGTGTTGGTAGTAAGTGAACCATATTCCTGCGACGTCAGCCTTGTTAAACAATGGAGTTTTGACTGACTTTAAAAAGTATCAAAAGATTCGTTTTTCAGGAGAACAATGCTCCAAAATATGCCACAAAGTTCTCTTTGACTGTAAGCTGTGTTACATGATCTTACACCCACTAACCCCCAACTAAACCCAGCTGTACAGTAAGCATGTTTGCTGTGGGCTGTGGTTCACACTCTCAAACATGTGCACATTTTATCCAGGAAACAGGAAGTGCTGTTACCATGTTGATGTTAGACACCGCAGGTAGCTTCTCTGTCTGGAGTTTGTATGTTCTTCCTCCGCCTGCATGGGTTTTCTCTGCTCCGGCTCCTTACACAGTCCAAAGATAAGCATTAGTGATTAACCTAGACTGGCCATGTGTGTAAGTAAGATAAAGTGCTGAATAGAATAAAGCCCCGTATGGGTAAGTGTGGCTTAAAGTCTAAAGTGCTTTCAGTGGCCAGTTGGACTAGAAATGTGCTCTATAAATACCAGTACATATGTTAAGCCACACAACGTCCTTTTCCAAACCTATGAAACCCATAGTACAGCACTGGTACGCTGGAAATGCTTATTTACCCGAGCCATATCTTCTACCACTGACACACTCATTAGTTTTAATAGAGTAAAAAGCAGCTGTCTGTTCATTTTGGTTCGAGGGCTTCAGGCTGCAGCATTTTATTCTGAGAGGGTGAGTTGCACACCATCTTTGCATGAAGGCCCAGAATCTGAATATTTATAATGAAATGGTGGCTTCATATATCAAATATGTTTCATAACACATATATATAGTCTTTAAAAAAGTTTTGGGGTAACATGTGTGATATTTGCACAATAAGGTTTTTGTAATTTGATGTTTTTTTTAATGTGTGCTCAAATATGGGACTTTGCAGGAGTGCTGGATTATTTTGATACTCAGCCATCTTTTCCATGTATCTGTACAAATTACAGTTTGATTGATTCTGATGGTAAGAAACACCAGTGAACATCTTAGGGTTTATCTTTGAATAGTTTTTGAGATATTCATGTTCAAACACAAATATCCCACTATATATGTATGTATA
>NW_005187703.1:162757-164006 GCF_000239375.1 Pundamilia nyererei | reverse complement strand
AGCGTTTTTGTTTGTCTTTTGGTGAGTTTAGTTAGTAAGAGGTTTTCCAGCATTAAAGCTGCGCTTTAAGTTGAACTTCTGTGTCTGAGTCCTGCATTTTGGATCCACCACTCCTGCTTGCCCGCCTGCCACACAGCCAACCATGACAATATATTTGCGTGCACTGAAGCTACAAAATTTAGAAATACACATAGTTGCAAAAAGTTCAGTGACCAATTACCTTTCCTAAATGACATGTGCAATGCAAAAAATAAGAGTATTGTCAATAGGGACCAATTCCCAGTTTTTACATGATCAAAATTATTTTTGATCATGGCTTCAATAAACAGAAAATGTGTGCCGACGAGAGCAGTGCACAAAAATGAAAAGATATTTGAGCTCGACTCTTTAATGGGTTTAACATGACTTAGCACTCCGCACCGTACAGGTAGTACAAGCACACCTGAAAACACTGACCAGCTAACAGCTTTAAGCATTTGGGCGCAACCTCGGTAGTTCACCACTTCACCTGTTGCAAACGTCCAAGTTTCTATCAAGTCTCATAAATCCATCGGCAACTATTACCTAACCAGTCTTTTGAGTCTCCACATTCATAGCTATTGACATTTGTCTTAGCATTTGAATGAAAATATCCTGGTAGGGTAGCTTAAAAGTCAAAACAAACAGTAATAAGAACGCATTTCGGACTTCTCTCGAATAAGTGAATAAAACACTTACCTTCAGACTGATTAGCTGGTGTCAATCCAACTCTAGTGTGTCCCATGTCAGTCCGTTTTAGGGAAGAAGTGTTAAGTGGTTTCATTTAATTTTGAGATACTCCCGCACGGACGAGCAATTTGGAGTCTAGCAGAGTTACCACGAATAGCATACGATCTTCAGATATAATCCAATCAACCTTGCATTTAACCCGATTGAACATCCAGTTACCTCTGACTACTTCTAAGTTGCACATGTTAACGGTTTCATCATCACTCTGTGCTGCAGCGAGCTGAATCTGTGGCACAGAATAGTTGATGGCCATGTTGTTCTCCTGCTTTGCAGCTTTTTTTTGAGTCTGAACGTGCAAAACTAAGAGAAGCAGATCAATATTTTCTTCTTGTTGTTATTTAATGGTGGTTGGCAACCAGCGAAAGGAGCATTAACCACTCGAGCAATATTTTCTATCCCCATTGTTGTTTTGAAAGTGAATACCCGACGTGTGCGTCATACGTCACGTTGTACGTCAGGTGAAGGTGTGGTGTCGGCTATC
>NW_005187703.1:154633-162236 GCF_000239375.1 Pundamilia nyererei | reverse complement strand
GTACGTATACTAATAATGCTTCTTGGGACTATATTGGCCCCCGTTTTAGTACATAACAGTATTCTTGAAATGAACTTTTAGATGTACTTTTTGTTCACCATAATTGTACTAGCATAATGTCATAATGTCTACAAGGGTATAATTAAATATACTCGACTCTATCACAATACTAACCTTTCCATCTTTTACTTTAAGCAGCTTGCAATTTCTAAAATGCAAACAAATGAGGCGTTCATTAAAGTATTAAAGCATTTCTTATCCAATTACTGTATTAATTGATGGAATACTCAACAGAATACTCGATTACTAAAATAATCCATCACTGCAGCCCTAGAGATGGTTACAGAAATAATTAAATTGAAGATTTGACTTAATATAAACAAATTATGATTATATTTGAATAAAAATTATGCTATTTGGAAATATCAGATCAGATCCACATATAAAGATTCAAATAAATTGAGTTGATATTGAGTCAATGAGGTGAATCATACAGAGGAACATGATGAATTTCAGTGAATGTCTCTGTTCAGTAAGTTACTACTTTGTGCTTGTTCAGACATTACAGTTAACATTCCCAGACTTGAGGTATTTGACTTTGATGTCAGGAAATAAAGTTATGCAGTTGCAAAAACAAGAATGGAAAGGTGATGTAGATGAGCTGTGAAAGTATGAAGATGTGTAGGCGAGAATGCAGAGAATCTTGGCGAGAGAGAGGGTGCCTGAGGAATGCAGTAGTGTACTGGTACCAATTTCCAAGAACAAGCGTGATGTGCAGAGCTGTAGTAGCACAGATGGATTAACCTGAAGATTCATAACATGAAGATATGGAAGAGAGTTGTTGAAGCTAGGGTAAGAATAAAAGTGACAATCAGCAAGCAGCGGTTTGACTTTGTGCTGAGAGTATTACTGTTGTGATATTTGCCTTGAGAACGTTGATAGAGAAGCATAGAAAAGGTCAGAAGGAACTTTACTGTGTTTGTATCTGTGGTGCAGGACCTGTATGAGGACGACAAAGTGGTGAGGTATGCAGTAGGAGTGACAGATGGGTCCAAGGTGGGAGTGGGATTACATCAGGAATGGCTCATATTTGCAGTAATGATGGATTCATCCATGAAGTCGTGCAGGAGTCTCTGTGGACTACGATGACTGCAGGCCACATTGTGATTTGTGATCTAGTGAGAGCGTGGAGCAGTTGGAAGAGAGCCTGGAAAGGTGGAGGTATGCTCTGGAGAGTAGAGCAATGAAATTTAGTATGAGCAAGTCAGGATATGTGTGTGAATGTGAAGGTGACAGGTTTAAAAGTCAACATGCAAGAGGTAGAGATAGTGAAGGCATACGACTTCGAATTTCAAAGGTCCAAAGCAGCAGACAGTGCACAAAAATAGATGAAGAAGAGAGTGCAGGCAGGGTGGATGAATGTTAGGGGCGATTTGTGATACGATAGCAACAAGAGTAAAAGAGAAAGTTTACAAGATGGTTGTGAAACTTGCTGTGATGTATGGTTGACACTGACACTGACAAGAGGCTGCGTTTTTCATTCGGAGTGAGCAGGACTAAAAAGTACATCAGAGGGACAGCTCAGGTTTGAGGTTTAGAGATAAATGTTAGAGAGGCAAGGCTGAGATGATTAGGACATGTGTAGAGGAGGGATAGTGGCAAACAAAGACAAAGGATGTTAAAGAAGTAGCTGCCATCTTCCAGGAAGATTCATGGATGTAGGACATGCAGCTGGTTGGTGTGAGGCAGGATGTTGGAGACAGAAGTAAAGCATTTGTTGTGGTGACCCCACAACCAGCCACACAGGAAGAAGAGCTAAAACCCCAAAACCTGAACAAGGACTAGACTGATCAAGACATGATTTTTCTGGTGGCTGGTGGTTTAGCAGTTTGGACACATGCATCAAGACTGGTGGTGAACCATGCATGAGTTTTCTGAACGATATGACAAGTTTAATCAGCTAAATGCGTGAGAAGATGCAGTAATTTACTAATCTTCCAACAATGTTGTGTCAAATTAAAAATAAGCAAACGTGGTGGTTCCTGCAAAACAGAGACACAAAGCTAGGATGTCAAAAAGGAAAAGAAATTCTGAGACTGCATCATGATTTCAGTTTCCAAAAGGTTTGCCTGTCTTTTAGTCCATGTTTGTTCCAGCTTATTTAGACTAGTATAAAGACAGATATGGTGACTTTATTTAATCAGTCCAACCGCTGTATCACTTTACCTCACTGTAAGTTCCTCTTGTAATTGTAATGCCTCTTTATACCACAAGATGGTATAGTCAGCCAATGTAACATCCAGACTGCCCATACTCTTTCAGATGTACCATGATTGTGACCTCTTATCCACCGTCCTGACAGACAAACAGTGAAGGCAGCATCTGTTGATTTTATACTTTTATTCTTTGGTCTAAGTACTCTGAGTCATTATAAAAACAGCTAAAATGTGCAAATGAACACAAAAGTGGTTTTTAATAACAACAAGCCAAACACCATTTTCTTCATACTACTCTCTCTAGCCTATTTTTGAACTATGCGTCTCGTTGGTGTTGTGGATGCACGTTAGCTACTTTCTGAGACAGAAATAAATGTTTGTGAGACAGCACAATACTGCTACCAGAATGAACCTTCTGTTAAGATTCATACTTAATGCAGAGGGAATTAAAACCCCACACTAGCTAGTAGCAGAAGAGCTGTGCAAACTAAGGGCTGAAATATCACATTCAAATAGCAAAGATTTGTCAAGATCAGTTTATCATATATCTTTATATCTGCAGTTCACTGAACAGTGAAAATAGACTGACAAATTATAATTGTGTAAAGTCACATACCTCTGTGACAAGGCCACAGTGAAAATGAAAGTCTTATTATTAATAACAAAAACAGAGGTGAGTTAATTCTTGGGGCTGGCTCGGTACAGGTTCACGCTAAACTTTGCTCAGCTGACTGGCCCCCTGGCCAATGCGACCTGAATGGGTGCCTCAGATCAGATCCATAGCTTGTTTATTTGTGCACAGCTGAGATTCTTGGTCTTTGCTTGGCTTACCATCCTGTGTCATATATGTATATGCAATACTGGTCCATTTTCCCAATTCCAAAACCAGGTCCACTGTTTTCCATTTAACTTCCTTAACTGGATTCTTATGACCCGTATGAGTTCAAGCTCAAGTGAACAGTTTCCACTGCCCGGGATAGGAGGGTGTCTGAGGGCGGGGATCTGATGGCTGGACTTTAGTCCATGGGCCCGGCCGGGCACAGCCAGAAAAAGGGACACGGAACCATCCTCCTGCAGGCCCACCACCCACAAGAGGCGCTGTGGGGTTTGGGTGCAAGGTATACCAGGTGACGGCCAGGAGCAGAGGCCCCGGCGCGCTGATCCTCTGCTATCTAAACGAGCAATTGGGACATGGAATGTCACCTCTTTGGTGGGTAAGGAACCTGAGTTATTGTATGAGGCTTAGAGGTACATATATATATATATATATATATAGTCGAGCTCACCTCAAAGCACGGTTTGGGCTCTGGAACCAGTCTCCTGGAGAGGGGCTGGACTCTGTTTAAGTCTGGAGTTGCCCTTGGTGGGAGGCGGCGGGCTGGAGTGGGTATCCTAGTTGATTCTCCAAATCAACAGGATCTAACTGTTTCTTTCCACAAGTAAATGCTGGAATCTTTAATTCTGCTTGGCATCTCTGAATGGAATCTTTGACCAGGAAACCTCTGTCTGCTAAAACTACATCACCTGGGAGCAAATGAGATAAAAAATTTCTTTGTTCTGTAATAAACTTGCCACTTGTGCGACCTCCCCATCCAGAGGAGATGAAACAAATAGAACCTTGAGGTCAAATTGTAGCAATCTACCCGGTTTCTCTAGAAATATTTCTAAACAATCTATGATGCAAATGTAGCACCCCACCCGTTATACTGAGTCTAAACCCACTTACCTCAGATCGGACCCCCTAGGCGGGGTGTTAAGTTCGTTACCGCCTAGATACCACAAATGGTTCTGGTATAGACAGGAATCAGGGAAACTACCAGTAAACCCTTGCCTGCAGGCTAAACTTAACCGGTAGTAAGTTTTTTTTTTTAACACTTTATTTGTAGTTTTTCAATTATCATACATAGCATTCTTATTATTTTACAGATAACCACAAAAAAAAAAAAAGATAACCACAAAACAACAATCCCCACAGATCACAAAGACAGATAATACCAAGATAGGGAAAGGGAAACAAACAAAAAACAAAACAAAACAAAAAAACCACAACAACAACAGGGGAGAAAGAAAAAGGGGGCGGTGCACCTCTCAATTGTTTTTACAGGACTGTTCTAGGGCAAACAAAAACATTCAAGATTCCAGTTCCCGACCAGGTAGATTGTTGACGTATGTTAACAGAGGGTCCCATGTTGTGTGGAATTTGCTGATGGATCCGTTGAGAGTACATCTGATTTTTTCCAGTTTGACATTTTGCATAACAGCCCTTATCCAGTGGTGGTGCGATGGAGCAGTAGTAGAGCTGGGCGATATGAGATTTTTTCATATCACGATATGTTTTTTTCATTTCAGGCGATAACGATATCTATCACGATATAAGCCAAATAACTATATTTGTAAGATTTAAATGTGCCGTTGCTCACAAGTAAAATGTGAAATAATCAGCAGCTTGTTGTTATTTAAATATTTATTTCCCATAATAAGTTCAACAGGGTAGATGTACTTAAAGAACATGAGACTTTTTCAGATAAATAAAGGCAAATATTGCAAACTACACAAAAGGCAGCCGCTAAAGCGTTTAAGTTTCAAAATAGAACAAACGAAACAGACTAAATTGTCAATTCCACTTAGAAACAAAACATTAATTCTAAAAATAAATCTTAGTTTGTTTTACAGAAGAACAGACAAAACTGACTAACTTTTGTCAATATCAAATAAACTGAGAACTAAAAGGAAATTCTCAATCTCTCCTTGTTGTATAGCTGAGCTTTTCAAACAGTTTTAACAGTTACTTTAGTCTGACAAAAGCCGAATGACGAATTAGCGCTTCCAGTCAGAGACTGAGGCTACGTCCACACGTACACGGGTATTTTTGAAAACGGAGATTTTCCGTTTTCGTTTTAAAAAATAATCCCGTCCACACATAAAGGCATAAATGAAGGAAAACGCTGCTATGAACATGCCAAAGCAGCAGGTGGCGCTAGATTCCTAACCGTGCAGAAATGTTGGCCAATCAGAAGTCTAGAAGCCTCGGTGGGAAAAAGTAAACTAAGCTGGGGCATAGAAGCAGAACCGAGTCGTATGTGTGGAGGGACAGTAACTGTGTGTATATGTAAGCATTTAAACACTGCAGAGAGTAGAATTAACAGTATTGTAGAAATTCATTTCACCGAAACAATAACGTGGCGCACAGTGTGACGCATGCACCAGTTTATTGTATTTCCAGACTTGCTGTCGGCACAATTTACAGTGCACGCTACTCTATTTTTTGTCAGACTTGAAATAGCCGAAATACCTTCACACTACGGAGCTTCTATGGCTCTTCTGTTCGACAATCTCTCCGGCGTTGGAACCATCATCTGTTTTCTCTTCGGTCACGCTCGGTTGATTTTTCTAGTCGGCACACTCATTTCCTCCATTACGCGCTGGCTGCTTCCCAAACAAACACACGTGCGGCTTGGCACTTGTGCTGTACGTAACAAGTCACGCGACGTGACGCTGCGGCTGTGATTGGTTCGGCTCTGCGCTACTTAGTTTGGATTGGCTGACCTTTTTTTTTTTTTTTTTTTAAGAGGACAAGAGCGGCGAGGTCTATCGCGATAGCTTAATTTCTCTATTGATTAAAAGTTATACCGCGATACATATCGTTATCGTTCTATCGCCCAGCTCTAAGCAGTAGTAGACTTCCATTTAAATAAAATCAGGCGTCTCGCTAATAATGACAAAAAGGCAATGACTGCTCTGTAAATGGGCAGGGGGAACAGAAGTCACGATACCAGAGAAACAACCAAAAAAAGGGGCAAGGCGAGATGTTATAGGCATAGGCTTTGGAGATGACTTCAAAAAATGATGACCAGAAAGGAATAATTTTCAGACAGGACCAAAACATATGAAGGGAAGTAGCAGGAGTCTGTTTGCATCTATCACACGATGGGTCTATGTTCGGAAATATTTTTGCTAATTTAGCTTTTGAAAAATGTAACCTGTGTAACACTATTGTATCAGGGAGTGTCTTGAACATACAGAAGACGAATGGACCCTGGTAAGAGCCATACCCACTCCTCGTCAGACAGCTGGGCACCCAAATCATTCTCCCACTGTTCTCCAATGTATGAAATAGACAGGTTACAACTGTCCATGATATGTGAGTAAATAAATGATATTCTGCCTTTTTTCATCTCATTCACCCTTAGTATAGAATCCAAACAGGAAGGAGGGGGGGAGAGTAGGAAAATTAGCAACCTTTTTACGTGTAAAATCTCTGATTTGCAAATATCGCAAGAAATGGTTATTAGTCAGACCAAATTTTCTAGATAGTTGTTCAAAGCTAGCAAATGTATCATTAATGTACAAATCCTCAATACTGTGAATGCCCCTGTCTACCAAATTTTGAAGCCATTGTCCACTAAGGATGGTTGAAAAAGATGGTTACGTATTATTGGAGAGTGAATAGAAATACTCTGAATACCCAGATGTTTTTTAAACTGATTTACAATGTGTAGCGATTGAGTAACAATTATGTTATCTTTAACATTATTAACTAGAGGTGGTAGGGGTGCGCAGAGTAAAGCTGGGAGTGAATGGGGCCTGCTACCAAGTCTCTAAGTTGCTGCAATTCTTCCTCCATAATAAATTTAGACCAAAAGACAGGGAAAATTAAATCAGCAAGGTGCTAAAATCCTATTACTCTTCCTCCTAAACCTGGATACTGCTGTCTTGTCTATAATCACACTTAAAAAAAATAGAACCTTCAAACAGGTAAACTATGTTCTCTACAAAAATAAAACAATTTACAAGACCAAACGTCTACCTCAAATGTGCATCCTGTTGACCAACGCCAAGTATGTGACCAAGTGGTTGGCGGGGTTATAAAAGAAATAATAAAATGACAACGCCACCTGGGGGCCCCCAGAAAATATGAACTTTAGAATTGAAATGTAATTGAAACAACAACGTTTGCACAGGTTCAGGGATGCACACTGAGGCCGGCTCAAATATTAACGACTTACCAGCAGTGGTGGACCAAAAGAAAACCACACAAAAAACCCCACTATAGTCTGTTCACCTGAAGCTGTATGTAGCAGGTTGAAAAAGCTACATGTTTATTTTTGTAAGAAAACCAATTACCCCCTTATTTTTTGTTTATTATTGTGACTTATTTTGACATTGTTATGTGTTGCCAGACCATGGTTATATTTCATTATGCCAATAGATGGTGCTCTTGCACTGCTGTGGAACTACCAGAGACTAGCTATAAGCTCTGCGCATGCGCAGCTCAGAAATAAATGAGTTCCGTCCTGAGCAAGACGCTAACTTCGGTGTCCTCTCTATTAATCCACAGGTACTGACAAACAAACTTTTATGTTACCGAACTGGTTCTAAATGTCATG
>NW_005187703.1:152309-153945 GCF_000239375.1 Pundamilia nyererei | reverse complement strand
TCGTCCGGGATCGTCTAGTGGTGACGTGTGTGCCAAACGACCAGAACTGGTGTCCAAAGTCTCAGGGAAGGCTGCGTTGAGTGCGTCATCCAGGGAGCCCAGGTCACAGTCAAAACGTCAAGATGGCCACTGTTACCCCACGGCGGTTGTTGATAGTAAAGATCCAGAAAAGACTTTGTGATTTGAATGTGAGCCAGCTGCGCACTGTTGTTTCTTCAGTGGAGGATGGCAGCATGACTCGCAATCTTGATGGCCTAAGTGAACCAGAACTGTATGACCTGATCGTTGAGTACATCAGAGGTGAAAAGTTGAGCGCGTTGGAGGATGAAGGTATGGCCCAGCTCTTGCTTCTCGACGACATCGTGAGTGACCTGCTGTCAACGGACTTCGGAGTGGCTGGAGATCATCTGGCCATGCCGCTTGAGATGGAAGATATTCCTAACCAGCAGCAGGAGTGCCCTACTTTACCCCACACATCCTGACAGACATCTGGCTATGCCAGCTGACCACATCCCCACTCCACCATCACACCCTAACACAGACTCTCACACACAGCCCATTCTACCACAGGACAGAGACATCTCCACCTTTCCCTCATCCATGCTAAGAGACACTGATACGCCCACCAAGAACTTCAACATCCCAGCTTCAGTGTCACCGGCGCCTAGTGTTGCTGGGGTTTCCCCTGGCAGGGCGAGTCGTCCGTCCAGAGGATATGACCAAGTTTTGAGTCTCAGTGATGTGGCAGCTTTGTTTCCACGCAGAGAATTCAAGTTGCATGGTGGACAAATTTCAGATCTTGGCTCGGATATGTCCTACAGTAGTCTGTGCAAACAAATTGATGAGGGGTTACAAGAAGGGTTTACTGAGTGTGAAATAATCAGAACCGTGCTAAAGATAATGAAGCCTGGTACTCTCAAGGAAATGTTAACCAACAAAGATGATTTGACAGTTGATGGTTTGAAGAAACTTCTCCGCTCTCATATTCAAGACAAGAATAGCGCTGGACTCTTTCAAGAGCTAAGTAATGCTAAGCAGCAAGACAAAGAGAGTGCACAGCAGTTTTTGTACAGAATTATAGGGTTAAAACAGCGTGTACTATTTGAGTCACGACAGCCTGGTGCAGACTTTAGCTATGACAAAAAGCTTGTGCAGGGCACATTTCTTCACACACTTTATCAAGGGTTCAATGAAAAAAACAACTATGTGAGACAAGACCTCAAACCTTTTCTTAATGACTTGCAGGTTAGTGACGACTTTTTGCTTGAACAGATTACAAAGTCCACCAGTGAGGAAGCTGAGAGACTAAGGCGACTGGGTACAGCATCTAAAATCAGACCTGTGACTGTAAGCTCAGTCAGTGTTAGCAGCTCAGCTTGCTAACACGGACTTGACTGAGCAAGCGAAGGTTGACACTGAGCTACAGGCTAACCGTGCAGCTATTAGAGAACTGACTGCCTAAGTGTCTTCACTGACCACACAGCTAACTAAAGTGGTGAGCCAGACTGATAGTGTGACATCTGGAGACTCCTGCTCGCCCCTGAACCACCCTCCAACACCTCCAGCTGAGAATCGGGGCAGATGTGGTGATTGTGTACAGCAAGGCAAAGTGAGCTGCCCCCACTGCTTTGCGTGT